>NW_026042362.1:300000-600000 GCF_023856365.1 Brienomyrus brachyistius | reverse complement strand
AACTCACTTTTAGTGGTAATCTTTGTTGTGTAATTTTATGGTTAATATGTTTGATGAATGCTGTTTGTAATTTTATTTACCTGTAATTAAGCCTATTAGTTTAACATGCGCGTCATTTCGGCGCGTCTTCCCGCCGGCGTCGCGCGGGCGACCAACATTTCCTGAGGTAATTCACATATTTGACTTTTTATATTTTATGTATCGTACAGAATAATAGAGCGCAGGCTAAAGTGCAGTTCGGCCCCAGCGAGTCTCTCAGCGCGGCGTGTCTCACAGCGCAGGGGGCAGCCGGAGCGCCGCAGACTCGGGCGGCTACATGAGTATATTGGGAATAAAATGTGTGTATTGGAGCGAGTTCTGTGTGAGTGAGTGTGTGAGGTGTGACAGTGATAATGATGGAGATGCTGGGCTTCGTCATGGGATCAATCGCTCTTCCTCTTGCCTACAGGCTCCTGCCAGCTGACGCTGGACCCCAACACTGCAAACAGAGAAGTGTCTCTGTCAGGGGGGAACAGGAAGGTGACATGGGGGGGGGGGGGCAAACTCCCCCATGTCGCTGTGCATGCTGGGATAGCTCACTGTGTGCTGGAGGAATCATTTTTACCGTATCAGAGTCTCACATGTCGCTGCTTCTCCGTGGCAAAAAGGTAAAATCTCTGCTTTATAACCAGTATAACCCTTTTTACTCTGTCTGAAGTGTGATGTATGTTAATAAAACAAGTAATTGGGTTCTGTAAGCTGAACAAACATACAAAATGACTGTTTTTCTCTGACTTATGTTCTATGTTGGCTGTTAATGCACCAAAACTGCCAAAACAAATTCATAGTACATGCAGTTGAGGTAACTTAGTAAAGAGAATGATATAATCAAATTAATCATATATTAACTAAGTAAACATAAATAACATAAAATCTTAATAAGTCACGTTAGTACAACAACAACAGAAAGGCACCTGATCATCAATGAAGTAGTGTAGGTGATTACCAATTACCAGAAAAAAATCACATAAATCCTGTTTCATTAGGAATCCTGAGATATATACAGTACTGTGCAAAAGTCTTAGGGAGTCATAGGAAATGTTTAAAGCTATTTATCTGGGTAGTAAATTAATATTTTCTCAGTATTAAAAACAAATTTTAATATTAGAACATGTGCAAATTATGAGTAAAACAAAAAAAACTAAAAGGAATTTCTTATGTTCTCCAAAAAGTTACTGATATCTTGTTGGATGGCTAGATGAACACCAATATGGTTCCTAAACCTCTCCTCAGGTTCACCTCGGCCATTTCATGTATTTGTTAAATTTCACCACCAGCTCAATTCATGAAACTAGTTTTATAAAGTCACTGAGGTACTGATTAGCTATATGAGGTGAGCTAGTGGTCATGTCAAAAAATACATGAGTATATTGAAAATACTGCCAATACTGGGATGACTTTAGAAGAGATTTTGAAACGGTTAAGGGCAAACAGTTTGACAGACATAATATCATAGGTTTAAATCAACATGGAGATCATTTTAAAAGTTTATGTGACTGCCTAATATATATATATATATATTAATATATATATGTATGTATGTATATATGTATATATATATATATATCCATCCATCCATCCATCCATTGTCCAAACCGCTTACTGGGTCGCGGGGGGTCCGGAGCCTATCCCGGAAGCAATGGGCACGAGGCAGGGAACAACCCAGGATGGGGGGCCAGCCCACAGCTGTTTCTGCTCCCATTGCATTAATATGGAAGCTATCTGCTTGTGTTGATGTTTCGCCTGATATTTCAGGTGATATTTCAGGATGCAGGCGGGTGGACTGGGTGGTATTACTGTTATAGTAGGGTTTGCTGGATAGATGGGCGATTCACAGTTTATATTCCATGAAAGTCCACATATATCATTCCATTCACCCTACTCATGTACACCATCACAGTGGCCGGCGTCCAGGCAGGATGTTCACCTGCACTTTTCAATCTCTTAATGCATGTTACAGTGAGCAGCTGCCATTCTGGGAAAGTCTGGCTTCCCTCTTGGGGACATGATCAACAGAAAAACGTGTGAAAGATGATGTGTTTTGGGGCAACTCTCAGGGGGGAGGCTGATTTATCACTATTTGCCCAATTGTGAGTCAAAGTCAGAAAACAAAAGCCTTTGTTCTGTTTTGGGCTCCGGCGCCCAGATGGGGTGACTGGCCCTGCAGGCTGTTTGACTTCACTGGCTTGTTGTCAGACAGTTTAGCTGTACCTGTGGCTCAGATCACGTGGGGACTTGTGGAACCCATCAGCTGGGTCCAATAAATCTGACTGCCGTAGTCACAGTTAGCATTAGCACAACTTCTCTATCCATGGCCTTCTCACTTCATAAGTCGAAGTCAACTCTACTGTCATTGTGTATGAGCACAACGAAACGGGATAGTAGGGCCAATAAAGGCAGTAGAATAGAATAAATAACAATAAAGGCAGTGCGACAATTAGCGTCCTGAATATATATATATATATATACACACACACATATATATATATATATATATATGACATTGCTAATGGCCACATTCGGATTCAGATATAAAGTCAAAGTAATTAAAAATCTGGGGCCGAGTGCCTGAAAGACTACAAGTCCTGCTACAGGTTGTCCTGTAACTAATAGTTGTCCTATGGACAGATTCCCCCACCTGAGCTGTAGATCTCTGCAGCTCGTCCAGAGTCACCATGGGCCTCTTGGCTGCATTTCTGATCAGCGCTCTCCTTGTTCGGCCTGTGAGTTCAGGTGGACGGCCTTGTCTTGGTAGGTTTACATTTGTGCCATACTCCTTCCATTTCTGAATGATCGCTTGAACAGTGCTCCGTGGGATGTTCAAGGCTTTGGAAATCTTTTTGTAGCCTAAGCCTGCTTTAAATTTCTCAATAACTTTATGCCTGACCTGTCTGGTATGTTCTTTGGACTTCATGATGTTGTTGCTCCCAATATTCTCTTAGACAACCTCTGAGGCCGTCACAGAGCAGCTGTATTTGTACTGACATTAGATTACACACAGTTGCACTCTATTTAGTCATTAGCACTCATCAGGCAATGTCTATGGGCAACTGACTGCACTCAGACCAAAGGGGGCTGAATAATTACGCACACCCCACTTTGCAGTTATTTATTTGTAAAAAATGTTTGGAATCATGTATGATTTTCGTTCCACTTCTCACGTGTACACCACTTTGTATTGGTCTTTCACATGGAATTCCAATAAAATTGATTCATGTTTGTGGCTGTAATGTGACAAAATGTGGAAAAGTTCAAGGGGGCCGAATACTTTTGCAAGCCACTGTAAACCACAGGTATCACTCTAACAGTAAGAAGGGTGATCCGCTTACGACTGACATGCAGTAGAGACAGGATCCCATCCAACACAGGACCCACTATAGGCTCACACAGAAATAAAGGAGAAAAACACCAGCTGCCTTTTCCAAGCTGTTTACATTCCTGCGCTTCCTCATGGTGACAGTAACAGCCCGTGTCACATGACCACTGTCATGTCATACCCATCACACCTGCCTGACCCTCCTGTCTCCTCACTAGCGTGACCCTCATGATTCATGCCTGTTGCTTGTTGCCCCTCGTTAGTCTTTGCATTTAAGTATCTATTTGTCTCGTCAGCCCCAGTCCGGTCATTGATGTTAAACCTTCCTGCTGCCTGTGACCTTCCCGGTTGCCAGTCCTCCCATTTGTGATCCCTCACGATCCTCTTTGTTTCCAGTCTCAGCCCATCTAGTTCAGCAAACCCCCTTTTTGTTTCACTACCAATGATACAGAGATGAGAGTCTTTTACCAAGCGTACAGTGTCCAGAGTGGATGAGCATGACCACAGTGAGAAGAGGATCTGATGGATGGAGGACCTAAGTACCATAATCTTAGTAACGCATGAGCAGAATTGGACCATAAGAGGAACTGGCCGGCTCCATCTCACACATGGTACGTGGGTGTAGAAGTTACTCAAAACCATATGGCTGAAATCCTCCACATGTGCATTTTGAATGTATTGGGCATGTTGTCCTGTTTTAACCATGAGAATCCAGTGAGGGGCGGCTCAGTGGGTAACAGGGCTGCCTTGCAGCTGCAGTGTTGAATGTTTCCATCCTTCTCCTATGCTGTCTGTGTGGCGTTTGTTTGCTCTCTTTATCCCACATGGGTTTCTTCCTGCAGCGACTCTGACAGGCATCTGTAAATTGTCCGGACTCCATAACTGTGAGTGTGCCTTGTGATTAAATGGCATTGTATCCATGGTGGACCCCAGCTTTGTGCCCTGCGTTTCCTGTAATTGGCTCTGGGATACCCTTGTGATAAGTGTTTGGAAGATGGATGCGTCTAATCTTAGTACTTACGTGATCTATCCCGTCTCCTCCCAATTGGGCCAGCAGAGCTCACTGCTGACACTCCGTAACTCTCCTAATTCTCCCCAGCTGTATCCCATCGTTGACGTTCTCCACCCTGGTCTGTTAGCCTCCTACACCTCTCTCCCGTCGGTGATTACTGTGTATAAATGTTCCTGCTCTCATGGTTCCTCAGCTCCGTCATCATTCTTCCAAGTGCTGTTTGCTGTATTCCCTTAATAAAACCAGTGTCTTTCCCAGAGCTACTGCATCTGAGTCGTCCTTAACCCAGATTATATTACTCATCACATAGAATATCCATTTACATTTAACCCCATGGACACTAAGCTTTTCTCCCAGGGGTCTAAGGTCAGAGAGCCCAATTGGACCAATTCGTCCAGATAAATACATTTGTAAAAGAAGTAGTGAATACGTTTCCAATCAATTCCTATTACACATTGATGTTATAATCAGAAGCCACATTATGAAATGGAATATATCCAAACAGCATTTTAATCTGACCAGTAGGGCATGCTGTTGTGCCACTTGTAGAAACACTTTTGCATTTACCAGACTTGTATACCCAAAGTGACTTACAGCAGTGGGAAGGATTATGTTTTATGCATATTCTTGGGGGATTTGAACCCATGACCAATGCATCATAAATGCAACACTCTACTTGTTCAGCTAGAGAATCTCTATGAAAAAAGTCCTAATGACTTGAAGTAATCAGCTCCTAATGCCAGGTAGCTGAAAACACAATGAGGTTCTTCCTCAATGTGATGCTGCCCAACCCAGCAGACAGGAATCTGATGAATCAGACACGCTTGCCAGTGTCCAGTTTAACCTTTGGGGTCCGTGGACTCGACGGCCAATCAGAGATGGCAGACAGCTGTCCACATGGCCCCGATTGAGCGGTACGTTTGCGTAACCTGCTGGCTGTAAAAGGAGACCATGTGTTTGAATGCTGCATCGCAGGCCTGACACATGAGAAAGACCAGATGCCAGCCACCTCAGACATGTGGATTTTATCTGTGGATTTTCCACAGGCACTTCCATATAAGTGATTTACAGGAACAGCCAGTCTAGTGCAGAGCAGCGCAAACACCCTCATGCATATACTGGTTTTAGCACAGCTTCATTGTAAAGCATATCAGATGGCCTCAGAATCCTGCTCCCTGCTTAATACAAGGTGAATAGGGAGTAGGAACTGGGGGACTAAGGAGTAGTGGACTGTGGGATTAGGGGCCACAGGACTAGGAGACTATGGGACTAAGGGAATAGGGGACCAGGGGAAAAGTGGCTACAGTGTTAGGGACCATGGGACTAAGAAACAAGGAGACTAGGGTCTTGTGGATCATGGAAGTGGGGCAAAGGGGAATTGGGCACTATGGACTATGAGACTAAGGTATAGAGGGACCACAAAATTTGAGCACTTAAGACTAGAGGACTGTGGGACTGCAATGCATCATCTCCGGAAACCTGTTTACTCCTGCTGGGCAGCTTTCATGTGGCACCCCCTGCTGGACAGTGGAGACACTACAGAGGCTGTGTATTGTGTTCAGTCACCTTTTACTGTAAATCACACATGGGTTCACGCTCACTTGTGTCTGCTCTGAATCCCCATGGGCCGAGGTGAAAACTCCATCCACTTTAGGTAATTCAGGGGCTTCTTGCCAAGTTATGTGAGCTTCGTGTCTGATTCTTTGGGCTTCCGTACTGGAAGCAGTCCAGGGTAATTCTGGGAAAGTGTGGAGCTTAGACAAACCAAACTACAGCGTAACATGCAGCCAAGGGGGATTTTAAGATTTTGGTATATTGTGTGGGCATCTTTCTGTTCTTGAAATTGATTGATGTATGTAATTATGTAGTATTTTTAATATACGGATAGCGCACTATTGTATACAAAGCGACAAGCCAAGCTTGCAGTTTTGCAGTGTTCATGTGCTGCCACCTTCTGGGAAAACGAAGAACGGATTTTCAGATTAAGATCTAAAAAACTACACATTTACATTTTAGCCCATGTTACACTGGGCTTTTCTCCCAGGGCAGTAAGGTCAGAGAGACCTACCAGAGAGAAATCTACCATAGTTACTGTTGTATATACATTTATACTGACTTACATTTTACTTATTTATCAGAAGCTTTTATCAAAACGACATACAAATGAGGAAGCAGATTGACACTGTACGGTGCTGGGCGTCGCCCCGGTATGCAAAGTGCTTGGAAAGATTAAAAGCGACAAAACATTGTATCAAAGATCGAGTGCAAGTGCATCAATTATTAAAAATAATACTTAAGAATATCAGTAACAGAGCTCAGCACCAGCATTTATGGGCCCTCAGGACCTGTGATGATGAGCACAAAAACACCAATGCAAATCCCCAAACTGCACAATATTGTGTTTGGAGTGAAACCTCAATGAGTCTTTAGGTCCATGATACTGTAACAATTTCGAGGAACTTTTGCGCTACATGCAATTCCCAAAGCGGACCACTAGATGGCGGCTTCCTACCGTGAGCTGAAACAGCCGCCGTAGGGGCGATACACGGCAAGTTTCCCCAGCCGCCAACCGGCGTGCACCGGGGCTGCGTCTGGGTCAGGCTTTTGCCTGCTGCTTTCCTCCAGCTTATTTTCTTGTGTAACTTGGTGCTGGGCTCCTCGCCATAGAAACAAACTCAGCCTAGCAAACATTAAGAAATCTGGATGCTATGAAAGGATCGTCTACCATACTCCCATATTCCACTCTGCTTTCATCCGATTGTCTTTGGTTTGTGCTGCTGGGAACTATTATCGCTGTCCTTTTATTTTTCTGCAAACGTAATCGTATGATCACATTATATCACGACGTCCCTTGTCCCCACCCACGTTTTGTTGAAACTGCATGAAGGTCAGACCCACTTTTGTACCGTTTAAAACACATGTTGATAATTTTTTCTCCTGCAAAAAAGAGCATTTACTTTTATTTTGGAGATATTTTTTTGCAAAGCGACTTACAATTGAGAAAGCGGCGAGTTGAGCAGCAAACTTAAGGCGGTGTGACTAAGCAGGTTTGGACCCACGAAGCTCAAATTCCACGGTCAAACAATTAAAAAAATTTTCTTTGAGAAGGCAGACGCAGGCAGTCACTGGTGCGTTTGGGGTTAAGGGCCTTAGTCACAGGAGCATAGTGATATAAGCCACTGAGCCAAACGCCAACCCACAGCACTGACCTCTGGCAGAATTCACCTTTACAAGCATGTTTGGCAAATGCCACTAAGTACAAACTGATGCACTTTTACATAAATAATTGTACTTATCATCAGGGTTCAAGTGTCAGAAGTGCTTCTGCTACTCTTTAGTAAGGTTGCAAATTCCATCTGTCCATCCATCCATCTTCTGTAGCCAGGTACACGCACACACACAGGCGCACACATGCACGCTAACACGCGCACACACACACAGACGCACACACACAGAGGCGCACACATGCACGCTAACACGCGCACACACACACAGACGCACACACACACAGACGCACACAGACGCACACACACAGAGGCGCAGACATGGACGCTAACACGCGCACACACACACAGACGCATACACACACGCTAACACGCACACACACACAGACGCACACACACAGAGGTGCACACATGCATGCTAACACGCGCACACACACACACAGACGCACACACGCACGCTAACGCGCACACACACACACACACACAGAGGCGCACACATGCACGCTAACATGCGCACACACACACAGACGCACACATGCACGCTAACGCGCCCACACACACAGAGGCGCACACATGCACGCTAACATGCGCACACACACACAGACGCACACACACACGCTAACGCGCACACACACACACACACAGGCGCACACATGCACGCTAACATGCGCACACACACACAGACGCACACACGCACGCTAACGCGCACACACACACAGACGCACACACGCACGCTAACGCGCACACACACAAACACACATGCGCACACAAACACGCACGCACACGCGCACACACACAGAGGTTTGTAATTATATCTTTGTGGGGACTCTCCATTTGTTTCGATTGTGAAAACTCTAATCCCAACAATGACAGTCTACCCAGCCCCAACCTTAACCATAAGTAAGCAAACAAAATACAAGATTTTAGGTATTTTCAGTTTTGTGATTCTATTCACAGATTTTTTTTATGAAATTGAGGTTATCCTTGTGGGGTGTGGGGAGTGAAAATATCCTTACATGGCAAAAGGTTTTTATCACATCGTGGGGGACATTTGGTTCCCACAATGTAATACACTGTGTTCACAATTATTAGGCGAGTTGTATTTTTGGGATTAATTTCAATAAAAAACAAATATAGTGTCATCAGTCAGTCCAAAATGTTAATGAACCTGAAGCCTGAATGTTATGCAAAGGAAATGTGTGAACATTATCAGGGGAAAACACGTGTGTGCAGAATTATTACACAACTATTAGTGTGCAGAATTATTACACAACTATTAGTGTGCAGAATTATTACACAACTATTAGTGTGCAGAATTATTATACAACTATTAGTCTGCAGAATTATTACACAACTATTAGTGTGCACATTTATTACACAACTATTAGTGTGCACAATTATTATGCAACTAAATGAAAAACCTACATTTTCCCATCTACCTTGTTTATTATCATCTTTCAAAGTGCGAATAATAAACAAACATCACATAATTTCCAAATAAACATTTCTGACATGAAATATCAATTAGTGAGCAATATAGCCACCTCCTTACGGACGCAACAGGAAGTGTGAGTGTCCTGCAAGCTGGAGAGAGAGCTGCTGATGATGCGCTCAGCGGTCCGGACCATTTAGAAGACTGTGCAGACCGCTGAGTGCATCATCGGCAGCTCTCTCCCCAGCCTGAAGGACACTTACACTTCCCGCTGCATCCGTAAGGGCACCAGCATTGTGACTGACCGGTACCATCCCACCCACCAACTGTCTACTACCCCTCTTCCATCCGGAAAGAAGATTCTGCAGCATCAGGAGCAGGTCTGCACGACTGTGCAATAGCTTCTTCCCCCAAGCAGTCCGGCTGCTGAACAGCAATAAGTCTTCCATTCATGGAATCTGTTATTTTCTTGTTCTGTTGACGATTAACTTTTTGTGCAGCAGCAACCACAGCCTCCCAGACACTGTTCAGAGAGCTGTACTGCTTTCCTTCACTGTAAATCTCCCATATAAGCAGGGCCCACAAGTTCTCAATAGGGATTATTTCAGGTGAGGAAGGGAGGCATGTCATTATTTTGTCATCCTTAAGGCCTTTACTGGCTAGCCATGCAGTGGAGTACTTCAATGCATGCGATGGAGCATTGTCCTGCGTAAAAATCATGGTCCTCCTGAAAGATGCTGACTTTATCCTGTACTGCTGCTTGAAGAAAGTGTCTTCTAAAAACTGACAGTAGGTTTGGGAGTTGAATTTGAATCCATCTTGACATTTTCTGGGAAAGTAGAGTGTACCCTTGGGGAGGTGGGCTCCGGCTGGGCTTAAGATACGGTTTCATTAATGAGACTCACATGGTCAGAAGGATTGAGGTAAACGAGTCTCACTGGCTGTTTCTGAAAGTGGGACCCTCCCCCAATAAAAATCTCACATCTTCCCATTAAAATAATAATTGTAACTCTCCACTATGATTATTCATGTTACAAAGTCCAACTGACAGCACTACTTTGAGGAGAGTTCTTCATCTTCTACCTGTGTGTTGGTAGAATAGTGATTCAGAACATGGGCTTGTGATCTGAAGCAGGCGGGTGTTCGCCGTTGTACCTTTGAGGGAGGTTCCTCACTAAATTAGCCTAGTTGTGGGCATCTCCATCACTGCAGTTTGCGAGGGCTTGGTAATCTAGCCACTTGCAGTTGTTTCCCGTTTTAAGGTTCCCTTTTAATAGCGCTTGTAATCAGTCAGTGGATGGCGATTTGGTGGAGTGTTCCCGGACCGGCGTGAGCCAGGCAGCCGGCGGGATACTGAGCCACTACAATTGCTGCTGTTTTGTCCTGCTGTGTTTTCTGCTTTTGTTTCGTTTTTTATTTTGTTTTCGGGTTTCCTGTTTAATTAGTATTAAGTATTTATGTGTTTTGTTTAGTTTGTTGTACGTAAACCGTGGGGCGCCGTTGGGGAGGCTTGGTGTTGGGTGGTGAGGATCTGGTTTGGGGGGGGGGGGGGGTAGGTCGTGGTCGTGGTCGCTCTGCCTTCTTAGCCCACCCCCCTGGTGTGTGTATCTACGCTGTTAGGTTGAAGAAACTGTTAGTAATCATTTGTTATCATTTCTGTATAATCAGCAATGAGTGTAAATATGTATATACATTATTTTGTTTTTCTTTACCTTCATACTTTAGATTATATTAGTTTACACGTATCCTGAGCACGTGTTTAAATAGTTGTCTACCTGAGGAAAACCAGAACTTCTTCTTACTCTCACAGTCTTTTCTTTGTTCTCACTCCAAGACCCCTGCCCCCCATTGACTATAAATAAAGGTGCCAAGGGGAACCACCCTTTGTAACACATTCCTTTGTAGCCTAGCATGCAGAGAGTGGGACTACCCTTGTGCAAGTAAAACTCTAAGTGTGTTGTCTCGTAATTAATGGTGTGTACAGAGTTGGAGTGGAAAGCCTGTCGCTTTCTCCAACATATACTGTATTGTAGTTTGGTCCTGTGTGCAGAGTTGGAGTGGAAAGCCTGACGCTTTCTCCAACATATAATTTGGTCCTTCGAGCCGGATCCGAGGACACCTGACGACATCGCCAGCACGCCGAGAGGAGCGACACTGAAGCCTGCCGGCAGCCACTCGGAGACGGGTGCAAGAAAGACCTGTGATGTGAATTCGTCATCAGGCCGGTGGTTAGAACTGCGCTCGACGTCTGGTGATGTCTGACGGACCTCGGTGGCGGAACACAGGCACACAGGACAGGTGAGACAACAAAGGTTATTCAGCGAAATAACCGGGTCAATTGACGTGGGTTAGGCTTAGCCGTAATTAAGCAGAAAAGGGGTTAGGCTTAGCCGTAATTAAGCAGAAAAGGGGTTAGGCTTAGCCGTAATTAAGCGAAATATGAACATGCATGTATTGTGTGAATGACTGGACTAAGACTATTATAGAGGCTTAGAGTTGCTTTGGTCAGTCCATTTCTTATTTTGCCTGGTGGGAAAGAAGTACTGGTGATTGAAGGATCAAGGACGGGTTTCATCCCTGAAAACCGATACCGCTGCACGAACAGCGTGCAGTAGAAGGCCGTATTGGTGTCCTCCCATATATCTCGTACCAGTGAATTTCCACCCAGGACCTGTGTAGTGCGGAGACGGGAAAGAAAAAAAAAATGGGAAAGAATCAGAGTAAGAGGATTGAACTAGAGGGAGATGAGAAGTTTATGGAAGGATATAAACCAGGTTCAGGACAAATAAGTAATCAGAGGTGGAGAAAAAAAACATGGGTTTGAAGGGAAACTCCACACTCCAGATATCTTAAAATTACAAGGAAATTTAAGACTAGAAATGTTACAAACCTTGAAGAAAGGAAAATTGGAGAAAAGGAAAAAAGAATATAAGTAATCAGATAATTGGTTGGAACAAAGTAAGTTAAGAGATGTACGTAGAAAGCAGAAAAAGGATGATAGAAAGGATAAATTAACTGCAGCCGCTCTAGTCACTTTAGATGATGAGACGGTGGCCAAAATAAAACATAGAGAAAATAGACCACCAGCACCGCCACTATTGCCTGCCCCCATGCAACCCGTAGATAGAAGGGAAATAAAACAACCATCAGCTACGGGCACAATACCAAAGAAGCCATCAGCTCTTCCTTCTTCCCCCATTATAACTAGGAGTAGAGATCCTACGTTATACCCTGTGCGCGATCTAGCTACTGCTAAGGTTCGATGGCATCCGCGAAATGAAGGCATTGATATTGATAGTGAAGAGGAAGAAATAGAATTACAATGCCCCCTAGTGGAGGTGGCAAACCCTAATAGAGAGCCAGATGGAGGACCTGAAACAATGTTAGTCTATAGACCATGGACAGCTGAAGATAGAACGGCAGCATTAAAGGGAATACCTCCTGTTGATGAAGGGGTACCAGAATTTTGGACAGCAATATTGGAACTACAGAGCAGTTTCCACCTGAATGGTAGAGAAATGTTCCAATGTTTAAGACAGCTGTTCAATCATAAATGGGGAAGAGTAGCAGGAGACTTTACTGGTCATGGACCAGACAATCAACCACTTGCACATAATTCACAAGCTCTGCAACAGAGTATGCAGCAATTACATGGAAGGATAGAGACAGTGTTTATGAGACGAGCAGATTATGGCAGAATTGCACAATGCAAGCAAAAAGATGGAGAAGAGCCAGAGGATTTTATGGATAGGATGAGAGTGGTGTTTAGAGGGAATTCAGGAATTCCTCATAATGAGGAAAATGGAGGAGTTTATCAGCAACAGTTAAAACGTGCGTTCATCGCAGGGCTAAAACCTGAACTGAAGAGATACATAGATAAACATTGGGTACATCAGAATACTGGTTCAGTACAGCAAGCCCTAGAATATGCCCAACACGCCCATACAGCACAAAAACAGAAATCAGACGCAGTGTTTGCTGCTAATGATACTGTTGCAATAATACATATGAATCCTCCGGGGAGGGGAGGGTTCAGAGGAAGGTCACGAGGCCGAGGAAGGGGGAGAGGTGCTTTTAGGAGCAATCAGCGAAATTTATTACAGCAAGATAACACTTGCTGGACATGCGGAAAACTTGGGCACTTAGCTAGGCAATGTAGAACCAAGTTTATAAACAACCCAAATTCCACAGAGAATCAATGACAATTAGCCTGTGAACCATCAAAGGAGCCAGATAAGCTGCAAAAACAGGATGAGACAGAAGAGATAGATTTGCAAGCAGTTTGCCAACTGCTAGCACTAAAACAACTTGAAGAACTACCAAAACGAAGGCTTATTATAAATGGGAAAATATATGAGTGCCTATATGATACCGGAGCCTGTAGAACAGTGTTAACCACTAGCCCTCCAAGGGTCACCTTTTCTTCGTCCTCCATAAATATCCGAACTGCAGGAGGCCAAGCTGAAAGTCATCAATTGACAAATCCAGTTAGCATAAAAGATGAGGAAACAGAGTTAGAATGTCACGCCCAAGTGCTAATAAGCCCTTCATGTCCAGTCAATCTGTTAGGAAGGGATCTTATGATACAAATGGGTATTAGTGTGATTGCAACACCCACTGGCATGAAGGCTATAGTAGAAAAGCAAACTTTCGTGATACATGGCATGTCAGCTCCACAGTATTATTGGTCCCTAGATCTGGGGGGGACAGCACAGACACGTGAAATATTGAGAAAAACTAGAGAAAAGCAGTCCCCTAAACAAACCCAGTTCATGCCTGGCGATGCCTTACACGTCACTATGTGGTACAAAGGCACCCCAGGACCAGATTATGCCTATGACAAAACGTTTCATGCCCTTCAAGATACTTGTATCACCTTACAACATATATATGTTAACTCCACTACTGGCTTTTCTGCTGCTTCAGTCATCTTATCTAATAAACAACAGGCTGTGTTCAGAGGGGAAACACCACACATATCTCTATCAAAACCACCTCAGATGCAGTGGAAGGATGTAGAGATGTTCTTACGAGATTCCATGCACAGTTACAATGACTACCAACCCGTACCAGGCTCCTTTTGGAACTATGACAAAAAACACAATGTGTGGCGGTTTCCTTTGGGATGGAGAGTTCAAACCACTCTCACCACACACTTGCAGGACCCAACCTGACAAATTTTTCCAACCCTGGAGGAGGGATCATGTCCAGATCTAGATCACCTCCTGGAAGGGTTGTGGTCGTCCTCCCCCACTGATGTAGGACTGGTAAAGGGGTTTCCACCTTACAAAGTAATTGTGAAATCAGAACACCGTCCGGTAGTTAGACAATACCCGTTAAAACCTGAAGCAGAGAAAGGTATAGCCCCTGTAGTGCAGGATATGTTGGCATCAGGAATATTGCGAGAGGCTCCTGAGGCCACTTGCAATACTCCTATATTCCCCGTCCAGAAGGGACATACAGGGAAATGGCGCATGGTGCAGGATTTAAGACCAGTAAATGAAATAGTACAACATGCTGCACCAGATGTGCCTAATCCACACCTTTTGTTAAATTCCTTGTCCCCTGACAAGAAGTATTTTTCAGTAGTGGATCTGAGTAATGCCTTTTTCTCAGTACCACTACATCCTGATTCACAACACTTATTTGGTTTCACTTATAAAGGACATAAATACACATACACTAGACTCCCTCAAGGGTTTTCAGAAAGTCCACATGTATATACAATGGCACTACGGTATTCAATGAGTTCCTGTAAAATACCGTCCCATAGTCAAGTGCTATTGTATGTAGATGATATATTAATTGCTTCAGATACAAAACAGCATTGCAAAGAAGCCACACTGTTAGTGTTACAGCATTTGTATGATACAGGACATAAAGCATCAAAACAAAAATTACAGTATTGCAGAGAGGAAGTTATATATCTTGGACATAAACTCTCCCAACAAGGTCGATCATTATTAGAAACTAGAAAACAGGCAATACAAGAGGCACCAAAGCCAAAGACTAAACAGCAAATGATGTCCTTCTTAGGACTTTGCAATTATTGCAGGGAATGGTTACCTGATTATGCTGCACTCGTTCAACATTTACAAACCCTGATTTATGGGAAGGACATGGCACTGAAAGATAAAATTCAGTGGACAAAAGAAGGAGAATTGGCATTCACAAACTTAAAAATGATGTTACAAACTAATGTGACACTTGCTCTGCCAGATTATCAACAACCATTTACCCTATGTGTTGATGCAAATCAAGGGTATATGAAGGCAGTATTAACACAGCCATTCGGCGCAAAAGAGAGGCCATTAGCGTTCTATTCTAAACGATTAGATGCAGTGGCAGCTGGTTTTCCGCAGTGTTTGCAGGCATGTGCAGCTGCTGCAGAAGCAGTGAAGTTATCAGCAGAATTAGTGTTGTGTCACCCACTCACTTTGAAGGTGCCACATTCAGTTTCTTTAGTTTTACTGCAGACGCCACTGCCATTCCTCACACATGTTAGACATCTGACCCTAGTCTCACTCCTGCTTTCACAGTCAAACATCACAATACAGCGATGTGGTCCTCTCAACCCTAGCACCCTTCTTCCGACAGCGGAAGATGGAGAGCCACATTCGTGCAAAGCAGTTGTGGAAGAACAAACCAAACCAAGAGCAGATATTTTACAGACCCCAATACCAGATTCAACAGTTGTTTTTGTAGATGGATCAGCATCAAAAAATGACATGGGGAAGAACAAGGTCGGATATGCTGTAGTTACATCTACTGAAGTGTTAGAGGCCGATGCACTTCCCCCTGCTTGTTCAGCACAAGCGGCTGAACTCTATGCTGTAATTAGGGCATGCGAGCTCTTCAAAAACAAGCCACTTACAATATACACTGATAGTCAATATGTGTTTGGAGCTGTTCATCACCATGCAAAAATAGAGGATTCAAGACATCGCAAGGAACATCTTTAACTCATACGAACCTATTACTCAGGTTGTTAGATGTTGTGCAATTACCAAATTGCCTTGCGATATGCAAATGTAAGGCACACCAAACTGATGCTTCCGCAATAGCTAAAGGAAACAGTTTTGCGGACATGACGGCAAAAAGTGCTGCACAAAAACAACCTGCCTTAAATGTTACAGATGTCTTGTTGATAGATAGTGATGTACTATGTGATGCACAGACTCATGCACCTAAAACAGAAATACAGAGCTGGATTAAGAGAGGAGCAATACAGCAAGGAAAAACTTATTATATGAATGACAAGCCCATCCTACCAAAAAATTTATACAAGACAGCTGCCTTAGTGAGCCATGGAAACACCCATGTCTCAACAGGAGGGATGGTACATATTATTCAACAATACTTTTATACTATAAATTTTTCTGATTATGCAAAACAATTTTGTCGAGCGTGCTTAATTTGCTGTAAACACAATGCACAAGGCAACATAAGGCCAAAACGTGGCCAGTTTCCCGCAGCTGAGTATCCATTTAAAATTGTACATATGGATTTCATTGAATTATCTTGGTCACAAGGGAAGAAGTACTGTCTAGTCATTATAGACACCTTTTCTAAGTGGGTAGAAATATACCCTGTAAAACACTGTGATGCAATGACCGTTGCAAAATGTTTGGTAGGCCATTATTTCCCTACCTATGGCATACCTCATATTATAAGATCGGACAATGGGACTCATTTTGTGAATCAAACCATGTCCCTTTGCTCACAAGCACTCGGGTTTACGATAAAAAATCATTGCGCTTATCACCCCCAGAGCGCAGGCTTAGTGGAAAGGACCAACGGCACCATTAAAACAAGGCTCAGAAAGACAATGGAAGAGACAAAAAGACCGTGGCCAGAATGTTTGTCTCTAGTAAAATTATGGATGAGAATAACTCCCACTCCTGCAGGATTGACACCATTTGAAATAGTGTATGGTAGACCGTTTCCCTTAGCAACCGAAATGAGTGATATAGGGAAAGCAGACAGAGAAAATACGTTAGCCGATTGGATGCGTAAGCTATTATCATCACAACAAAAACATAACCCCAGTAGTCTGCCAGTAAATTCTGTTTCTGTTCAACAGGATAATCTGCAGCCAGGAGATTGGATCCTGGTCAAGGTCCTGTTGCGAAAGGAGTGGAGCACACCTCGGTGGGACGGACCTTATCAAGTCCTCCTCACAACACCAACAGCGGTGAAAATAGCAGAGCGACCTTCCTGGATACATAAGAGTCACTGTAAGCCCATCAAGCCCGTATCAGAGACCTCTGTACCTTCGGAGTAGCAGTGGAAGTCCGCTACAAAGGCGCAGCAATCAATAGGATACTGACGTCTCAACCCGGTGAAGAAAACAGCTGATCTGCACTCCATTTAGAATGGCTCTGATTGGGTGGGGATGTGGTAAGGTAACTCTCGGTGTAATTCTCTTTATGGGAATTGTTGGTCTGCTTCTGCACTCACCAGAGAAGGTGTTTCGCCCACCTAGATGGACACATGATGGTTCCCACCTGAGACCTATCTCCACAAATGAGACCCATCCTTTCCTACAAAATTACTGGTATCGTTATGTTTATGATTCAGCAAAGAAAGACAATTTAACTAACTGTTATGTCTGTACACATATGTCCCTGGATCCCCATGCCAGTCCCTCATGGTTGGACTGGTTTCTCACTGGGTCCTGGTGGCAGTTACTGCTAAAGTTCTCACTCCCCATTCTTGTTACATTATTATTTGTATGTTGTTGTTTCATTTGTATTATACCCTGCCTCCGTTCCATGATACAACATACTTTTAGTTCTGTTTTTCTGCTATACACTGCAGAAGAACGAATGGATTTACTAACCTTGTCTAGCCCTCTTAATAATGATGATGATGTGATCTGAATGACGGTTGTGCTGAAAGTGTTTTTGCAATTTGTACAATACTGATGCTTCTGATCATACTGTCATGATAAACAGGAGGGACTGTTAGGTTGAAGAAACTGTTAGTAATCATTTGTTATCATTTCTGTATAATCAGCAATGAGTGTAAATATGTATATACATTATTTTGTTTTTCTTTACCTTCATACTTTAGATTATATTAGTTTACACGTATCCTGAGCACGTGTTTAAATAGTTGTCTACCTGAGGAAAACCAGAACTTCTTCTTACTCTCACAGTCTTTTCTTTGTTCTCACTCCAAGACCCCTGCCCCCCATTGACTATAAATAAAGGTGCCAAGGGGAACCACCCTTTGTAACACATTCCTTTGTAGCCTAGCATGCAGAGAGTGTGGTTACCCTTGTGCAAGTAAAACTCTAAGTGTGTTGTCTCGTAATTAATGGTGTGTACAGAGTTGGAGTGGAAAGCCTGTCGCTTTCTCCAACATATACTGTATTGTAGTTTGGTCCTGTGTGCAGAGTTGGAGTGGAAAGCCTGACGCTTTCTCCAACATACGCCATGTGATGTGGTGACCCTGTGGAGTACCTTCTGACAGTGTGTCCCCCCACCCCAAGGTAATAGCTGCTGGGTTTGGGTTTCTTTGTGTGATTGGAGTGTTATTCTAACATGATTTGATTTGTACCATTTGTGGGTAATTTTTAAAGTAATTGCTTTGCTGTTTGGTTTTTCCTTTGGAGTGTTAACTGAACGCAGAATAATAAAGGCAGTGTTCATGGTCTTCACGTCCCCCGGGCGGTGATTATGAATTTGTGTGCTTTTATATCGGAGTGGGCGTAGTCGGCAGGATTTCACCAGTACATGGTGCACATGTGACTCCCTGATCGCTCCCTGGGGAGGGTAGGTGAGATTTTTTTTTTATTTTTTATTTTTTGGTGTTTAATTTGTCATAGTGGAAAGGCAAAGTAAAACAGCAGCATTAGTTTCCCAGGAGCCGCTACTATTTTGAGTAAATTTTGTTTGCCGGGCTTCGTTTGTGCCGTCTAGTTTTATTGTCCTATTGTCATTATGGACGACGAAGTGCAGCAGCTCAGGAATTTGTTGGGGCAGCTCCAGCCTGATAATGATCGTTTGCACCAGGAACGAGCAGAAGTTCCAGGTCCCTCTACTGCCACCCAATCCTCCCCCGCACCTCCACCTGTTTCGGTCGAGCCTCGTGTCTATAATGAACGTTTTACTTTTATTTCTAGAGACCGGAAGTGTCCAATGTTTGGGGGCAGGTCTGGTGTGAGCTTTGAGGAGTGGGAGGAAGAGGTGCGAGTTTGTATGCGGGCCTGGCTTCTGTCGTCTGCTGATCAAGCATTTTTTCTTTTTGACCATTTAGAAGCAGAAGCTAAGGAGGAGATTAAATATGGCCCTGCTGTTGAACGGGGTGACCCAAAAAGGAGATACTGGCACATGGAGAGTCACGTCTCCGGTTACAGGGTGGTCCCACACGCAACTACAACCGGATCTTATATACGCACGCTGGCCACAAAAATTAATCTTTCAATTCAACAAAATCACGATACCTGAAAAGATCGCACATGGAACTCATGTTTTTTTTCATTGGTACATGTCAGGGTCTTATGTTCACCAGAAATGGTTGTCAGTTCAACAAGACATGTATCAGGATGCACCAAGAGAGCTAAAGAAAGTCAGTGATACCAGATGGGCATGCAGGTACTATGCATGTAAAAATCTCATGGACAGACTGCCAGCTGTATTGCGTGTACTACATGAGATAGATGGAGAGAGCAGTGCGGAGAGATCAGTGGATGCACGGGGCCTGCTTTCACAAGTAGACCTTACCTTTATTGGAATTCTAGCAGTTCTTAGGAAGATTCTTGGGGAAGCCAAATATCTGTCAGACATGCTTCAAGCACCTTCCCTTGATCTAGCTAGAGCTGTGGACCTAATCCAGGCCCTACAGGACACTTTATGGGAATACAGGGGTGAATCATGTTTTGATCAACCGTGACAAGATACTGTGTACAGCAAAAATGTATAATGTTGTAGTTGAGGCTGTTTTTTTTGTGATTATAATTTTATTGTCATTCCGTCAATTTATCAGAAGACACATACAGGACAGAGATACCACAAGAATAAATGACAAAAAAGCAGCAAGAGAAAGGAGAAAAAAGAAAAGAAAAAAAGAAAAGGAAACACAGAACAACTTTTCACACTTGACATGTTGGCAGCAAACTCATATAAACTAGACCATTCAAAGAAGCTCTTTAAGAGCAGCAGCCATATTCCTCCAGGTATTTACAGTGATTGCTTTGCCTTGTTAATCTTTGCAGTGGTATACTCTAA
Organism: Brienomyrus brachyistius; assembly: GCF_023856365.1. Classification (NCBI taxonomy): domain Eukaryota; kingdom Metazoa; phylum Chordata; class Actinopteri; order Osteoglossiformes; family Mormyridae; genus Brienomyrus; species Brienomyrus brachyistius. The sequence goes on along the minus strand of NW_026042362.1, from coordinate 579,743 downwards.
ACAGACAATGTAATGGAATGAGACAATCCAGAATTGCTTCAGGTTTGTATCAGGGTGTATCCATCGCTGTAGTGTGGTTTTCTTAGCAGCTGTAAAGCCTGCCTTTAACAGTTTTTTATCACGTAATGAGAACTGGTACATCAAGTCATCGTTAAGCAATAGTAAGCAAGGCTCCATGTCAAAGTATAGTCCAGTAAGATCACATTACACACGAGTGACAAGCTTCCATAAATGTTGGGTCACTGGACAGTCCCAGAACATGTAGAAACGTACCGGTAGTGTCAGTGTTGCAAATGCTGCAGTATGGATGGGGAGCAGGTTTGATGAGATACCGTTTGTAGGGTTACAATAGAAACGATGGATAGTTTTAAAGTGAATACGTACATAACTAAGGTTTTTGGAAGTAAGGCAAAGATTCGACCGCACTGTTTCCCAAACCGGGTGGAATCCTAACCTAGAAAGTTCTAAATCCCATTTTGGCAGAATCTTCAAAGGCTTATGAACGTTAAGGAGTAAATTGTTGTAAATGATTGTGACTGTGCCTTTAGATGCCTCGACAGGATCGATCCAGCTAAACATTGGGTGATCATCTAAGACAGAATTCCATGGCACAGCATAGGTCTTCATTGTGGATCGTAGCCTGAGGTCGAAGAAAAATGAGAAGCCAGGCAGACTGTATTCTTTTTGAATGTCCTGGAATGTGCGCACAACATTCGCATCAAACGTATTATAAAATGTGAAAACCCCCTTGGATGACCAGGGGGGACAAACAAAAGCTTTATAGTCTGACAGAAAGTGGAAATTGTTCCATAAAGGAGATTGTTGACCTATTACTTTTTCGGCGTTGTACCATGCAGCTAAGGTGGATGAAAAGATACAACCAAGTTTGTGTCGTGATTTACGAAGACCTACCCCTGGGAAAGGTAAGTCCTGGAGTCCGTGGGGATGCACTATAGTCGATTCAATACCTCTCCATGACACTACACTGCCTGCGTCTGTCCAAGTGTGCATAGCCCTAATTTGAAATGCCCAATGCTAGAGCTTAAAATCAGGGAGGGCGAGGCCACCGTCTGATTTGGTGCGCTGTAAAACTGAGAAGCGTTTCCTGGGTTGTCTGCCGTTCCAAATTAATTTGGATACAATGAAATTCAAATCTTCAAAATAATTTGGAGGTGGTACACATGGAATCATAAAAGACCAAAAGATAAGTGAGTAAAATATTCATTTTGATTGAACGGCATCTTCAGCTACAGAAAGACGTGGAGACAAAAGGCTGGAGGAGATAAAGACAGCGCAGAAAGAAGATGACGTATGCAGACAAGTGACAAACCTCTGTTTCACAGAATGGCCAGAGAGATGTAAGTTAGATCCAGACATTAAACCATACTGGCAGCGCAGAATGGATTTTCACCTTGTTCACGACCTTCTCATGAAGGGAGAAGGACTTGTGATACCTCCCCCCTTGAGAGCGGATGTTCTTCAGCGTCTGCATGAAGGCTATCAGGGAATTACAAAATGCCGAGCCAGAGCTACACTGTCAGTATGGTGGCCCGGTATCACAGCACAGATTAGCCAGATGGTGGACAGCTGGGTCCTAAATGGCCAGATCTGCAAGTTTTTCGCAAGCAGGATGAGGAGAGAAGGCATCAGCAGGCAAAACACTATGTTAGGTTGAAGAAACTGTTAGTAATCATTTGTTATCATTTCTGTATAATCAGCAATGAGTGTAAATATGTATATACATTATTTTGTTTTCCTTTACCTTCATAATTTAGATTATATTAGTTTACACGTATCCTGAGCACGTGTTTAAATAGTTGTCCACCTGAGTAAAACCAGAACTTCTTCTTACTCTCACAGTCTTTTCTTTGTTCTCACTTCAAGACCCCTGCCCCCCATTGACTATAAATAAAGGTGCCAAGGGGAACCACCCTTTGTAACACATTCCTTTGTAGCCTAGCATGCAGAGAGTGTGGTTACCCTTGTGCAAGTAAAACTCTAAGTGTGTTGTCTCGTAATTAATGGTGTGTACAGAGTTGGAGTGGAAAGCCTGTCGCTTTCTCCAACATATACTGTATTGTAGTTTGGTCCTGTGTGCAGAGTTGGAGTGGAAAGCCTGACGCTTTCTCCAACATATAATTTGGTCCTTCGAGCCGGATCCGAGGACACCTGACGACATCGCCAGCGCGCCGAGAGGAGCGACACTGAAGCCTGCCGGCAGCCACTCGGAGACGGGTGCAAGAAAGACCTGTGACGTGAATTCGTCATCAGGCCGGTGGTTAGAACTGCGCTCGACGTCTGGTGATGTCTGACGGACCTCGATGGCGGAACACAGGCACACAGGACAGGTGAGACAACAAAGGTTATTCAGCGAAATAACCGGGTCAATTGACGTGGGTTAGGCTTAGCCGTAATTAAGCAGAAAAGGGGTTAGGCTTAGCCATAATTAAGCGAAATATGAACATGCATGTATTGTGTGAATGACTGGACTAAGACTATTATAGAGGCTTAGAGTTGCTTCTGTCAGTCCATTTCTTATTTTGCCTGGTGGGAAAGAAGTACTGGTGATTGAAGGATCAAGGACGGGTTTCATCCCTGAAAACCGATACCGCTGCACGAACAGCGTGTAGTAGAAGGCCGTATTGGTGTCCTCCCATATATCTCGTACCAGTGAATTTCCACCCAGGACCTGTGTAGTGCGGAGACGGGAAAGAAAAAAAAAATGGGAAAGAATCAGAGTAAGAGGATTGAACTAGAGGGAGATGAGAAGTTTATGGAAGGATATAAACCAGGTTCAGGACAAATAAGTAATCAGAGGTGGAGAAAAAAACATGGGTTTGAAGGGAAACTCCACACTCCAGATATCTTAAAATTACAAGGAAATTTAAGACTAGAAATGTTACAAACCTTGAAGAAAGGAAAATTGGAGAAAAGGAAAAAAGAATATAAGTATTCAGATAATTGGTTGGAACAAAGTAAGTTAAGGGATGTACGTAGAAAGCAGAAAAAGGATGATAGAAAGGATAAATTAACTGCAGCCGCTCTAGTCACTTTAGATGAGACGGTGGCCAAAATAAAACATAGAGAAAATAGACCACCAACACCACCACTATTGCCTGCCCCCATGCAACCCGTAGATAGAAGGGAAATAAAACAACCATCAGCTACGGGCACAATACCAAAGAAGCCATCAGCTCTTCCTTCTTCCCCCATTATAACTAGGAGTAGAGATCCTACGTTATACCCTGTGCGCGATCTAGCTACTGCTAAGGTTCGATGGCATCCGCGAAATGAAGGCATTGATATTGATAGTGAAGAGGAAGAAATAGAATTACAATGCCCCCTAGTGGAGGTGGCAAACCCTAATAGAGAGCCAGATGGAGGACCTGAAACAATGTTAGTCTATAGACCATGGACAGCTGAAGATAGAACGGCAGCATTAAAGGGAATACCTCCTGTTGATGAAGGGGTACCAGAATTTTGGACAGCAATATTGGAACTACAGAGCAGTTTCCACCTGAATGGTAGAGAAATGTTCCAATGTTTAAGACAGCTGTTCAATCATAAATGGGGAAGAGTAGCAGGAGACTTTACTGGTCATGGACCAGACAATCAACCACTTGCACATAATTCACAAGCTCTGCAACAGAGTATGCAGCAATTACATGGAAGGATAGAGACAGTGTTTATGAGACGAGCAGATTATGGCAGAATTGCACAATGCAAGCAAAAAGATGGAGAAGAGCCAGAGGATTTTATGGATAGGATGAGAGTGGTGTTTAGAGGGAATTCAGGAATTCCTTATAATGAGGAAAATGGAGGAGTTTATCAGCAACAGTTAAAACGTGCGTTCATCACAGGGCTAAAACCTGAACTGAAGAGATACATAGATAAACATTGGGTACATCAGAATACTGGTTCAGTGCAGCAAGCCCTAGAATATGCCCAACACGCCCATACAGCACAAAAACAGAAATCAGACGCAGTGTTTGCTGCTAATGATACTGTTGCAATAATACATATGAATCCTCCGGGGAGGGGAGGGTTCAGAGGAAGGTCACGAGGCCGAGGAAGGGGGAGAGGTGCTTTTAGGAGCAATCAGCGAAATTTATTACAGCAAGATAACACTTGCTGGACATGCGGAAAACTTGGGCACTTAGCTAGGCAATGTAGAACCAAGTTTATAAACAACCCAAATTCCACAGAGAATCAATGACAATTAGCCTGTGAACTATCAAAAGAGCCAGATAAGCTGCAAAAACAGGATGAGACAGAAGAGATAGATTTGCAAGGAGTTTGCCAACTGCTAGCACTAAAACAACTTGAAGAACTACCAAAACGAAGGCTTATTATAAATGGGAAAATATATGAGTGCCTATGTGATACCGGAGCCTGTAGAACAGTGTTAACCACTAGCCCTCCAAGGGTCACCTTTTCCTCGTCCTCCATAAATATCCGAACTGCAGGAGGCCAAGCCGAAAGTCATCAATTGACAAATCCAGTTAGCATAAAAGATGAGGAAACAGAGTTAGAATGTCATGCCCAAGTGCTAATAAGCCATTCATGTCCAGTCAATCTGTTAGGAAGGGATCTTATGATACAAATGGGTATTAGTGTGATTGCAACACCCACTGGCATGAAGGCTATAGTAGAAAAGCAAACTTTCGTGATACATGGCATGTCAGCTCCACAGTATTATTGGTCCCTAGATCTGGGGGGGACAGCACAGACACGTGAAATATTGAGAAAAACTAGAGAAAAGCAGTCCCCTAAACAAACCCAGTTCATGCCTGGTGATGCCTTACACGTCACTATGTGGTACAAAGGCACCCTAGGACCAGATTATGCCTATGACAAAACGTTTCATGCCCTTCAAGACACTTGTATCACCTTACAACATATATATGTTAACTCCACTACTGGCTTTTCTGCTGCTTCAGTCATCTTATCTAATAAACAACAGGCTGTGTTCAGAGGGGGAACACCACACGTATCTCTATCAAAACCACCTCAGATGCAGTGGAAGGATGTAGAGATGTTCTTACGAGATTCCATGCACAGTTACAATGACTACCAACCCGTACCTGGCTCCTTTTGGAGCTATGACAAAAAACACAATGTGTGGCGGTTTCCTTTGGGATGGAGAGTTCAAACCACTCTCACCACACACTTGCAGGACCCAACCTGACAAATTTTTTCTGTTCTGGAGGGGGGATCATGTCCAGATCTAGATCGCCTCCCGGAAGGGTTGTGGTCGTCCTCCCCCACTGATGTAGGACTGGTAAAGGGGTTTTCACCTTACAAAGTAATTGTGAAATCAGAACACCGCCCGGTAGTTAGACAATATCCGTTAAAACCTGAAGCAGAGAAAGGTATAGCCCCTGTAGTGCAGGATATGTTGGCATCAGGAATATTGCGAGAGGCTCCTGAGGCCACTTGCAATACTCCTATCTTCCCCGTCCAGAAGGGACATACAGGGAAATGGCGCATGGTGCAGGATTTAAGACCAGTAAATGAAATAGTACAACATGCTGCACCAGATGTGCCTAATCCACACCTTTTGTTAAATTCCTTGTCCCCTGACAAGAAGTATTTTTCAGTAGTGGATCTGAGTAATGCCTTTTTCTCAGTACCACTACATCCTGATTCACAACACTTATTTGGTTTCACTTATAAAGGACATAAATACACATACACTAGACTCCCTCAAGGGTTTTCAGAAAGTCCACATGTATATACAATGGCACTACGGTATTCAATGAGTTTCTGTAAAATACCATCCCATAGTCAAGTGCTACTGTATGTAGATGATATATTAATTGCTTCAGATACAAAACAGCATTGCAAAGAAGCCACACTGTTAGTGTTACAGCATTTATATGATACAGGACATACAGCATCAAAACAAAAATTACAGTATTGCAGAGAGGAAGTTATATATCTTGGACATAAACTCTCCCAACAAGGTCGATCGTTATTAGAAACTAGAAAACAGGCAATACAAGAGGCACCAAAGCCAAAGACTAAACAGCAAATGATGTCCTTCTTAGGACTTTGCAATTATTGCAGGGAATGGTTACCTGATTATGCTGCACTCGTTCAACCTTTACAAACCCTGATTTATGGGAAGGACATGGCACTGAAAGATAAAATTCAGTGGACAAAAGAAGGAGAATTGGCATTCACAAATCTAAAAATGATGTTACAAACTAATGTGACACTTGCTCTGCCAGATTATCAACAACCATTTACCCTATGTGTTGATGCAAATCAAGGGTATATGAAGGCAGTATTAACACAGCCATTCGGCGCAAAAGAGAGGCCATTAGCGTTCTATTCTAAACGATTAGATGCAGTGGCAGCTGGCTTTCCGCAGTGTTTGCAGGCATGTGCAGCTGCTGCAGAAGCAGTGAAATTATCAGCAGAATTAGTGTTGTGTCACCCACTCACTTTGAAGGTGCCACATTCAGTTTCTTTAGTTTTACTGCAGACGCCACTGCCATTCCTCACACATGTTAGACATCTGACCCTAGTCTCACTCCTGCTTTCACAGTCAAACATTACTATACAGCGATGTGGTCCTCTCAACCCTAGCACCCTTCTTCCGACAGCGGAAGATGGAGAGCCACATTCGTGCAAAGCAGTTGTGGAAGAACAAACCAAACCAAGAGCAGATATTTTACAGACCCCAATACCAGATTCAACAGTTGTTTTTGTAGATGGATCAGCATCAAAAAATGACATGGGGAAGAACAAGGTCGGATATGCTGTAGTTACATCTACTGAAGTGTTAGAGGCCAATGCACTCCCCCCTGCTTGTTCAGCACAAGCGGCTGAACTCTATGCTGTAATTAGGGCATGTGAGCTCTTCAAAAACAAGCCACTTACAATATACACTGATAGTCAATATGTGTTTGGAGCTGTTCATCACCATGCAAGAGTGTGGAAAAATAGAGGATTCAAGACATCGCAAGGAACATCTTTAACTCATACGAACCTATTACTCAGGTTGTTAGATGTTGTGCAATTACCATATTGCCTTGCGATATGCAAATGTAAGGCACACCAAACTGATGCTTCCGCAATAGCTAAAGGAAACAGTTTTGCGGACGTGACGGCGAAAGGTGCTGCACAAAAACAACCTGCCTTAAATGTTACAGATGTCTTGTTGATAGATAGTGATGTACTATGTGATGCACAGACTCATGCACCTAAAACAGAAATACAGAGCTGGATTAAGAGAGGAGCAATACAGCAAGGGAAAACTTATTATATGAATGACAAGCCCATCCTACCAAAAAATTTATACAAGACAGCTGCCTTAGTGAGCCATGGAAACACCCATGTCTCAACAGGAGGGATGGTACATATTATCCAACAATACTTTTATACTATAAATTTTTCTGATTATGCAAAACAATTTTGTCGAGCGTGCTTAATTTGCTGTAAACACAATGCACAAGGCAACATAAGGCCAAAACGTGGCCAGTTTCCCGCAGCTGAGTATCCATTTCAAATTGTACATATGGATTTCATTGAATTATCTTGGTCACAAGGGAAGAAGTACTGTCTAGTCATTATAGACACCTTTTCTAAGTGGGTAGAAATATACCCTGTAAAACACTGTGATGCAATTACCGTTGCAAAATGTTTGGTAGGCCATTATTTCCCTACCTATGGCATACCTCATATTATAAGATCGGACAATGGGACTCATTTTGTAAATCAGACCATGTCCCTTTGCTCACAAGCATTAGGTTTTACGCTTAAAATTCATTGCGCTTATCACCCCCAGAGCGCAGGCTTAGTGGAAAGGACCAACGGCACCATTAAAACAAGACTCAGAAAGACAGTGGAAGAGACAAAAAGACCGTGGCCAGAATGTTTGTCTCTAGTAAAATTATGGATGAGAATAACTCCCACTCCTGCAGGATTGACACCATTTGAAATAGTGTATGGTAGACCGTTTCCCTTAGCAACCGAAATGAGTGATATAGGAAAAGCAGACAGAGAAAATACGTTAGCCGATTGGATGCGTAAACTACTAACATCGCAACAAAAACATAACCCCAGTAGTCTGCCAGTAAATTCTGTTTCTGTTCAACAGGATAATCTGCAGCCAGGAGATTGGATCCTGGTCAAGGTCCTGTTGCGAAAGGATTGGAGCACGCCTCGGTGGGACGGACCTTATCAAGTCCTCCTCACAACACCAACAGCGGTGAAAATAGCAGAGCGACCTTCCTGGATACATAAGAGTCACTGTAAGCCCATCAAGCCCGTATCAGAGACCTCTGTACCTTCGGAGTAGCAGTGGAAGTCCGCTACAAAGGCGCAGCAATCAATAGGATACTGACGTCTCAACCCGGTGAAGAAAACAGCTGATCTGCACTCCATTTACAATGGCTCTGATTGGGTGGGGATGTGGTAAGGTAACTCTCGGTGTAATTCTCTTTATGGGAATTGTTGGTCTGCTTCTGCACTCACCAGAGCAGGTGTTTCACCCACCTAGATGGACACATGACGGCTCCCACCTGAGACCTATCTCCACAAATGAGACCCATCCTTTCCTACAAAATTACTGGTACCGTTATGTTTATGATTCAGCAAAGAAAGACAATTTAACTAATTGTTATGTCTGTACCCACATGCCATCTCATGCCGACGGATTAACTATATATGGGAAACCTATGAATAAGTCACAAGCAAAGTGTGCTGCCTCTTTTGCAGGTGTAGGCTATCAGCATGATAATATAAAAATAAATGACACAGATCCATATACTGCTGGTTTGGATAATGGCGTATGTGCACAGCAGTTTTGGATCGATTTTGCTATAAAAGTGTCAAATATATCCTTACCTTTATCTGTCCACCTGAACATGGACCCTAAAACATTTAATCACTCAATGTGTTATGACCAAATGAATGGCACCCACCATATGGGGAACACCACCAACTGTGCCCAAATACTAGTACACGGAGAAGGTGCCCCGGTAAACATAAGTGGATTTAGTAATGGCACCTACTGGGTGCAAGGAGTAGCTTGGTTATGTGGACCCCGCGCATATTTCGTTTTGCCCTATAACTGGTATGGTGTGTGCGCTCCAATCTTTGTGTCAGACCATACTTTCCTGGTGTCACTGTCGTCTACACCAGCGAACCGCAGGCGCCGGTCCATCATAACTACAGCTTCTCTCCGTCCTCATGACAGTGTCTGGGGTTCAGATGTTCCCCAGGAGTTCAAACATTGGTCTACAGACCAGAAAGTATTAATGTCTCTTTTTCCCTGGGTAGGAACAGCAAAGAATACGTTATGATTAGAAACTATTGATTATCGTTTGGGGCTGTTCATAAATAACTCCATCATAATAAATGAGCAACAGAATGGAGAGATAGATGCTATTAAACAGATGGTCATTCAGAATAGAATGGTTTTAGACATACTTACTGCTGCACAAGGTGGTGTATGCGTGCTTTTAAATAATACCTGCTGTACATATATTCCCGATAATGTGCACTCACCCAACATGACTACAGCCTTGGACCGTCTGCGAGAACTTCAAAAGATCATGACCTTAGACCCTCATGCTGGCCCCTCATGGTTGAATTGGTTTCTTACTGGGTCCTGGTGGCAGTTACTGCTAAAGTTCTCACTCCCCATTCTTGTTACATTATTATTTGTATGTTGTTGTTTCATTTGTATTATACCCTGCCTCCGTTCCATGATACAACATACTTTTAATTCTGTTTTTCTGCTATACACTGCAGAAGAACGAATGGATTTACTAACCTTGTCTAGCCCTCTTAATAATGATGATGATGTGATCTGAATGACGGTTGTGCTGAAAGTGTTTTTGCAAATTGTACAATACTGATGTTTCTGATCATACTGTCATGATAAACAGGAGGGACTGTTAGGTTGAAGAAACTGTTAGTAATCATTTGTTATCATTTCTGTATAATCAGCAATGAGTGTAAATATGTATATACATTATTTTGTTTTCCTTTACCTTCATACTTTAGATTATATTAGTTTACACGTATCCTGAGCACGTGTTTAAATAGTTGTCTACCTGAGTAAAACCAGAACTTCTTCTTACTCTCACAGTCTTTTCTTTGTTCTCACTCCAAGACCCCTGCCCCCCATTGACTATAAATAAAGGTGCCAAGGGGAACCACCCTTTGTAACACATTCCTTTGTAGCCTAGCATGCAGAGAGTGTGGTTACCCTTGTGCAAGTAAAACTCTAAGTGTGTTGTCTCGTAATTAATGGTGTGTACAGAGTTGGAGTGGAAAGCCTGTCGCTTTCTCCAACATATACTGTATTGTAGTTTGGTCCTGTGTGCAGGGTTGGAGTGGAAAGCCTGACGCTTTCTCCAACACATACTTACATGCACTCCACACATTAATGTCAAATGAGAGTATAATTTTCTTTACATGCACTATTAAGTATTAACATGGTCTATATGAGTAATTATGTAACTAATATTAAATAAATTTAAAGAATATATACCATGCAGTGTTGGCCTCCCATCTGCAGGGTAGGCCACACGAATCCCAGCCATAGTCTGTGCCTATGTGTATAGACTTTGCATGTCCTGAATATGTCACATTAGACATGGATTGATATCAAACTTGGTACTTCATGATTAAAGCTAAATCAATAACGTAAAACATTCCCATTTAAATATTCAATTGCTTGGTAAAAGGCCTATTTACCAATTAAACCAGTAGCAATAGCACATAAATCCATTAAATACACAGATTAAGTTTAATTTGGTCTCAGATATTACAAAACCTCATGAATAATACACTGACATTAGGTCTATATATTTGTGTGTTTTTTTCCTCATTAGCCTAGCCTACTTTTTGTCTCTGGGGAAAAGGATACGAATGAACTCGCATGTACGCTAAACATGACTTTATACACAAACACGGAATGTAGTGTCCAGTGTTCAAACTCATTGATTTCAGGTCATTTTCACCTGTTGAAATGATTGAAGACAACAAAAAGATCATTTAAAGCATAAATGCATTTATTTTCTAATTAGATGTCAGCAAAACATTAAACATTTGTATGTAGTAATTGCAAGAAAACAAAAAGAAAACAAAATGTACCATTTTAAGTTTCTGCTACTGTGACATAACACTGATATCAGCGCATTTAACAACGTTACACATGACAGGCTGAACTATTCCTTCTAAGCTAGGTATCCTAAACTCAGTACGTCCAAACAAAAGCAAAAACAGAAATACTGTCACAGGTCCAGGGCGGATTGAGAGCGACAGCGTGGCATGGAGCAAGCAGAAACAGAGAGTGGACGACTCACTCAGGGATTCAAAGGAGGAAAGGGGAAAAACACTAGAGACACTAATAAAAACAAAAGCAGACCACGAGGGGTAAAAACAAGACAAGGAACAACAGTAATCAAATAAGAAATCGGTCGGTGGGTCACAAGCTTTTTTTTTTTTTTTTTTCCCTCCACCACCCCCCCTCTGCGGAGGACCACTTTATTGTGCCCGAGATGTTATTTCAGGTGGAGTCTAGGACCCAACCTGACACGTGTGTATAGACAAACAGGCACACACATACACAAGCATACGTTCCCACCCTCATGCAGACATAAACAAATATTTACACATTCACCCAACATTTAGACACACAGAAATGAACGCTGTACACATACTCTCACTCCCCATATATACTCTATGTGGACCACTATTTTTCCTCTGGCGAGGAGACCAGAAAATCACCCCGGACCCCGCAGTAGCCGAGAAGCCCACCAGCCCAGACCCCGACCAACTCTTCCTCTCAGACCCAAATGGCGAACAGGGAACGGGGGTGTGAAAAGACCCCATGCCCCCCTTCGCCCGCTCAGATGTGGTGTTGGTGTGTGTTGTTCTAAAGTGCTTTTAAAACAGGTGAAGGGCATGGCACTAACCACCCCCTGCCGACCAACAGCTGGTGTTAGCTCGGCCTCTCCCCAGAGCCCTCAATGTCTATGTGTGATTAAAATTGAGATGTGGGCCCTGGCACCAGAGGTAAAGCTGAATGAACAGACCGCCCTCTGGATGCCATTCTGTGTGCCCATCCCCAACGCCCTAAATGTATGTGTCATGAGAGAGTAAGTAATGAGAGTGTCTACGTTGTAGTGTATGAATGAGGTACAGGTGGTCGCGAGGGGACAGAGGAGGAATACCTACCCTGCATCCCAGCAACGCACCTACACCTCAAAGCCCTACATGTGTGGTGGTGTGATGGAGCGGGAGGAGGGAAGCATTTAGGGATGGGGAGGAAAGGAATGGGGGGGGGCAAAATACCTCCCCCCCCGGAGCCAGCTCCCCCCGCTGACCCCCATAGGCACTCCCCGTTCCCCGAAATCCATCCAGGGAGGGGGGCCCAGGCCCATCCAGACCGGGGCCCAAGGCAGCAGCACCACCGGGCCCCACAGAGCCCAAGGCGCCCCACCGGACCCCACTACAAAGGAAAAGCTACCCCCGCCCCAGCATTCAGTCAACTCCCAGACTGCATAAGACAAAAGACATCCAAAGACATTGTACCTCTCTGAAAGGTAGAAACGTTTCACCGCTCGTCCAAGCAGCTTTGCATGTGCAAATGCACAATCCCTCACTCAACAGAGGTAGAGGCATTAGGCACAACCTGTCTCCAATTTAACCTGCGGCCCTCTCATCATTTGCCAAAACAAAAATAATTCCCAGGAAAAAAACAGACCCAATTAACACCTCCACCAGGTGGACCACCCTTAACGACCCACTCTATTGGAGTAGGAGGGACTGCTAAGGTGTGATGGTTACATCTACCCGCAACTCCCCCCCCCACTTTGTTTCACTCAACGAGCCCCCTTAGACTACTTACCCAGGAGGATAAATATGTGGACACTTACTACCTCCCTCAGGCTGAAGAAGCTGCTTGGATGAGCAGCGAAACATTTCTAACTTTCAGAGACAAGTCCAGTTGCCACGAGTCAACCACCAGAGAGTATGGTCTAAGGTTGCCTGGTCCTTCTGTTCCTCTGTGGTGAAGGGTACCTTAAGGGTACCTTCACCACATTGCCATTTGATACTGACACCTTCACATTGCCTGCTTCTAAATCGCCAATGATCATTTCTTCCAATAAGAATTTGTCCACCTTAGTCTCAACAATATCCAAATTTATTGCATTCAGTTGGAATTCACTGTTTACAACTTCTACTGCCACATCCACAATTTCCAATTCAAATGCTTTTTCAAAAGCCTTTTCTCTAGTCTCCTCCACTTTGACTTCTCCAATTTGTACTTGTACAATTTCAAAACCAAATTTACTTTGATCTAAATATTCGAGATCAAACTGGCAGAGGTCTACCAGCACAGCTCCTATCTCCAGACTGTCTCGATGGTTGTCTACAGGCTTTATGGAGATTGTCCTGTTATTCATCACAAAAGCCTCTAACCCATGTACATCTATCCCCTTATCCCTCCCAAGCTGGCTAGTGGGTGGAGTTACTTGGGAGCACTCCTCTTCATCAGCCCAGCAGATGATCTCTTCCCACTTGTCCCAGGCTGCCCAATAAGCATCATCCGTCCAGCTAACTGCCTTGGCAATTCGCCTTCGGGAATGTGACTCAGTGGAACTGTCAGCCTGGTCAGAAGGTGATTCTGCTGGGGAGCACAGCTCTTTCTCATCTCCCCAGTCAATCACCTCTCCCCACTTGTCCCAAGTTGCCCAGTATCTGTCATCGCTCCAGCAAACAGCTTTCTCCATTCGTCTGATTCTGAATGAGGAAAAACAACATACAGGCAATGCAATGGAGCTGTCAGTCACTCCTGACATGTGGACTACACTTCTGCACTGACCCACACCTTCCCAATCAACAACCGCATTACTGCACAGGCAGAGCTGCTATCTTTGGTCAGCTGGCTGGCGTGAGATTCTCAATTCCAGACAAGTCTGCACATTCATCTCCATATGTGTAACAGTCTTACTACCTTGTAAATAGTCTGGAGGGTTTGCAGACTACCCCAACACTTTTGATGGAGCTAATTTTAGGTTTATAATGGAACAAAACGGATTGACTACAAGACATCTTGAGTGAGGGTTGGCAACCCTGCATATGACACTAACTAACCTGCACATAAAATTTAAATATAATCCAAACAATATACCGAATTTTACACAAACATATTTCAATATACAGTCATACCTCGGCTCACGAACAGTGTCAGTTCCTGACCTGAAAAGTGCGTGACCTCAATCAATTTCTCCCATTTCAAATAATGTAAATATGTATTATGTTCAATATGTTTAAACCTCAGAAACGCTGCATTTTCTTCAATTTTTAATATTTTTCTGTGATCAAGAATCCATCCATCCATTTTCCAAACCGCTTATCCTACTGGGTTGCCTATCCCGGAAGCAATGGGCACGAGGCAGGGAAAAATCGAGGATGGGGGGCCAGCCCATTGCAGGGCACACTCACACACCATTCACTCACACATGCACTCCTACGGGCAATTTAGCAAGTACCCGGAGGAAAGCCCACGACGACATGGGGAGAACGCGACCAAGAATATAGACTTAAATTAAAATAACCTTACTTGTAACAAATAATGCTGTTGGCACGTCAAACTGTCGGTGCAGCGGTAAGAAAATCGGGAGAAGACTAACAATAATAGAGGATTTATACATGGAAAAATAAGTTCACACAACACGTTATTCACCATGAACTAGGACATATCGCCGACTTTCTCTTTAGGTCACTCTATACATACATATATACACTTCGAGCACGCGCAGTACAAATCAACACCCCCTACCGTACAATCAAATTATGACAGACTGTGCACATATAACTGAGAGCATACATTTACATTTACATGCTAACAAATGCTAAATTAAATAAAACATTAAAACTGAGCATACGCTGGTCGCTCGAAAGACGCCAAAACACGGAAAAGAACCACAAAACATCCCCCCAAAAAACTAAACAATCAACATTAAAAGACTAAGTAACAGTCAAATGCAGTAATTTCGAAAATATGATTTTTTCTATTATTATACTGGACATTTCTTCGCGTTTCGGGTGGTTCTTTGGGGAGCTTTCATTGGACCCTTTTCGGGACGTTTGTGTGTTCGCGGCCCGAAACACGTTTCGACAACCGATACAAAACATTTTGGAACATCTGGTTCGTAACCCGATTTATTCGTGATCAGGACTGTTCGTGGGTCGAGGTACCACTGTACATACAAAGACAGATACTAAATAATAAGATAAGTTATACGATAAAATGGGAGCAGAAATGCAACGTACCTTGCCATCTTGGTGCAGAAAAGCAAGTGAAGCCGCGTCTTTCAAACCGGTAGTTTCCCACGTGCGGAGGCATCAAATGTAACCAAGCAACAACATAACTAAATAATAACATCATAATACGTATAGTTCTTATATAATAATGACAGTTTTATAAGTTTTTTATTTACTTTTAGAAGTAAATAAGAAAAAAAATTGTGTAAGGACTGCAAAGCAAGAATATAGTAGTAAGCATGAATCACACATTCAGCTCTGGATAATATCAGACAATGACTTAAAGACACGTGAAATGAACTGCACTCTTGGAGCCTGTCTCTCCCCAAAGCACTATGCACGGTAACTTGTTTAATATGGGAATTATAAAATGACACTTTGGTAACATTTCAAACTGTTGTATCGCGATACATAGCGATCAGTATGTCGAACTGTCACGCCCAGCTCGTACGATCCTCATGTGTGCCATGCCCCCCTGATTATCCACGTGTGCTTCCCCATTATACCCAGCTGTGTCCGATTATTTTCGATTATTATAGTCCATGTCTTGCTTTCGTTCCTGGTCGGTCATTGATGTTAGTTAGTCGATGTTCGTGCTTCGTCCCGTTTTAGTGCTAATAAATCCCAGTTTCCCCGTGTTCTGCCTGCCTGTTTCCTGCCCGTGCGATCGCGCTCGCAACCAGCCCGAAACCTGACATGAACAAGGTTATACATCACACAAGCTTCCCACAAGAACCTGTAATTAGACTAAGCGCGTACCACACTGGGCCCAGCTGCCTTTTACGGCAACCGAGCACGATCGCATCCCGCCCCCCTCCCCAGTTCTGCCCCCCTGTTGCACTTACTGGTCCGGACGCGAGCACGTTTTGTCATCAACCTGCAACTTTTTGTGTGAAAGAAACATAAGAAGCAAAGCTGTGTACCACAGTAGGGTAGAATTCATGGTTAATTTCGTGGCTTATTTGGCGCGGTTTTGAGTATGATGACACACACAGATTTGTCAAGTATACAAAGCAGAGGTTTTTATTTATTCGTGCTGCACGTATAGGAAGATCCACACTTTATCAAATATCTCAGGCAGACTGATGCTGCGCGGGAAACCGGTGCCAAAAAGGTATTTGCGGTACTGCATTTTTGAAAGCTGTTCGGTATTACATTACATTTCTTTAGTACTTGTACTAATTACACTATTTTCGCTTCCGCTAACTATGGGATCATGACGATGGACTCTATATAGCAAAACCACTGCCAAAACTAAGTTATACACTAAGTTAGATCTGCACCCATCATGCTATATAAAATACTGAAACGTCAGCTAGTTAAGTATGATGTCCATAGCTTCACGTCAGTGATTTATGTCAGGGATATACATTGACGTCATCAAAGTTTGATGTTTGAATAATAAATAGATAATAAAGCATAATGTGCTGCGTGGGAAGTGTTTTATATGTGATCAGCTCATCAGAGCTGTATTATGGGATGTCACCAAGACAGGTAATGCTAATACTTAAAAGTAAATAGCATAATCATACAATGATAAGAAAGAGAATAAGGCAAAAACATTTCTTGAAATTTGGCCTGAGGGTGGCGCTAGAGTGATGGATGGATTGAACCCAAATTTGGTATGAATAGTTGGAACTGACCTCTATCGATGTGCCAAATTTAAAAAAAGTTGCCAATCAGCTCTATGGGCTGCCATAGACTCCCATGGCAAAAAGCATAATAATAGTGAAAACTACTAAAAACTATAGGTATCCTAATAATAATAGACTGTCATCTCTAAATTGCCCACAGTGTGTGAGTGAGTGCATTCCCTGCAATGGACTGGCATCCCATCCAAAAGTATACCATTGTGTCCTATGCTACCTGGGATAAGCTCCAGGCCCTCATCTCCAGGATATGCGGTACGAGGATGGATGAATAATAATCATGTTTATTTCAATTTCAATTATTGGCAAATATAAACATGTACCAAGGATAATAGCAATAAATACAGTATGCCAAAATAAATGCTAGAGGAGAATCCTGCAATTCCTGCCCCAGTCCTGGGTCTGGGGAGTTTATTCTCACTGAGATTGCATAGGATTCCTCTGGTTGCTGTTTTTCTCCCGTACACGTGAAGTGCTACTTCTTCATTGCCCACATGTGAGCCAGTATGTGAGCCCTGATCCGGGCTACCATCCCGCCCAAAGCATTTCCTCTGTATGCTGCTTCCTGCAGCCCTGCAGTGGATAAAAGGAAAGGACAATGGTTTGTTGATTTATAGCACATATATTATTATATTTTATATTGTTCAAATATACATTACTCAGTAATAACTCAGTAACTACTCAAGTACAAATGATGAACAAATACACTAACTTATGATTAAGAATGAATGAACGTGGGATCAGTATATAACTAATACTTTCTGGTTAATTAATAAATTAAGTAAGAGTGTACTACTTCAGGGGCGGCATGGTGGTGCTGTCATGCCCGGCTCGTACGATCCTCGTGTGTGCCACGCCCCCTGATTACCCACGTGTGCTTCCCTGATCTTGCCCAGCTGTGTCCACTTATTTTCGCCCAATCTCATCTATTTCAGTCCATGTCTTGCCTTAATTTCTGGTCTGTCATTGATGTTAGTTAGTCTTAGTGCTGTCTGCTCCGTCCCGATCCCGAATAAATCCTCGTTTTCCCCGTACTCCGCCTGCTTCCTGCCCGCTTGTCAGACTGTGCGCACTACCCGCTTTAACCAGCGGACTCTGACAGGTGCACTGGTTAGCTCTGTTGCCTCACACCTCTGGGACCCGGGTTCGAGTCTCCGGCTGGGTCACATGTGTGTGGAGTTTGCATGTTCTCCCCATGTCGTCGTGGGGTTTCCCCCCACAGTCCAAAAACATGCTGAGGCTAACTGGAGTTGCTAAATTGCCCGTAGGTGTGTGTGTCAGAATGAATGGTGTGTGAGTGTGCCCTGCGACAGGCTGGCCCCTCATCCTGGGTTGTTCCCTGCCTTGTGCACATTGCTTCCGGGATAGGCTCCGGACCCCCCGCGACCCAGTAGGATAAGCGGTTTGGAAAATAGATGGATGGATGTACTACTACATTATTAGTGCCCCCTCAAGTAAAGTGTTGCTCATAACTCATCTGGTCTTTTTATATGTTGTTAAAACATACTGAATTAATCCCTGCAAGAAATTCTTTGAGGGGGTTAGAGAGAAAATGCAGGAGACTGAATCCAGGACCTCAGCTACACTGAACAAAAATATAAACGCAACACTTTTGTTTTTGCTCCCATTTTTCATGAGATGGACTTAAAGATCTAAAATGCATTCCAGACACACAATATTACCATTCCTCTCAAACATTTCTCACAAATCAGTCTAAATGTGTGATAGTGAGCACTTCTGCTTTGCTGAGATAATCCATCCCACCTCACAGGTGTGCCACATCAAGATGCTGATCTGACATCATGGGTAGTGCACAGGTGTACCTTATACTGCCCACAATAAAAGGCCACCCTGGAATGTGCAGTTTTGTCTCACAGCAAAATGCCACAGATGCCACAAGCATTGAGGGAGCGTGCAATTGGCATGCGGACAGCAGGAATGTCAACCAGATCTGTTGCTCGTGCATTGAATGTTCATTTCTCAACCATAAGCCGTCTCCAAAGGCGTTTCAGAGAATATGGCAGTACATCCAACCGGCCTCACAACCGCAGACCACGTGTAACCACACCAGCCCAGGACCTCCACATCCAGCAGGTTCACCTCCAGTTGAGCTTCCCTGAGACGGTTTCTGACAGTTTGTGCAGAAAGTGTTTGGTTATGCAAACCAATTGTTTCAGCAGCTGTCTGAGTGGCTGGTCTCAGACGATCTTGGAGGTGAACCTGCTGGATGTGGAGGTCCTGGGCTGGTGTGGTTACACGTGGTCTGCGGTTGTGAGGCCGGTTGATGATGTCAGATCAGCATCTTGATGTGGCACACCTGTGAGGTGGGATGGATTATCTCAGCAAAGCAGAAGTGCTCACTATCACACATTTAGACTGATTTGTGAGAAATGTTTGAGAGGAATGGTAATATTGTGTGTCTGGAATGCATTTTAGATCTTTAAGTCCATCTCATGAAAAATGGGAGCAAAAACAAAAGTGTTGCGTTTATATTTTTGTTCAGTATATATCTTTTTTAAGTGTTTACGTGTAAACAGTCAAGACTTAACTATATGGGCTCATACTAAAATTAAAAATTCATGGCAAAGTGTTACTCCATTTTGAACAATATGAGCAGAGTATGCACAACCTTTTTATGTGAGACACAGCTATATGCACTATATATTTGTGCTTCCCCTAGACTTCCTGAGACCTTAAATAGTGTGACATTTGCAATAGCGAAAGCCTTCGTTTTAAAGATGACTTTTCATGTTTTCACTTGAAATCATGTGGAAAGATCACATCTCCACCCACAAAGCTCTTTCATATTTCCTGCGAGCCTGCTGCAGTGGGCTCTTGGGCAGGCAATATTGTATGTTACAGACCAATAAAGGAGGATCACTGTTTGAGGGTACTATTATAGCACTTGAATTATATTACTTATTATCCTCAGTCTTGATAGAATGGTACACTTCATTGATAAGGACCTACAGTGGTCTGTCAGTAAACCTACAGCTTGGACCACTACCTTAATTTCAGATCAGGTCAGGTCAGGTTGGGGAGATTGCACTGGAATAGGGTAGTAGGGACCTTGCGAGCTGGATCACCCTCAGGGAATCATGTCACATGGTCATAGTGCTGTACCTGACACTTACAATGCAGGTAACCTGACTCACGCGGGACTCCCTGAGCAACCACTCATTTGACACGAAGTCAAACCAGTGGTACCCAAGGATTCTCCGAAGAGACACAGTACCAAAGGAGTCCAGTCTTCATCTCTGGTCACTGGATAACGTCCATGTCTAGCAGCCACACAGCAAAATAAGGAGCACCAGGAGTCTAAAGACCTTCACCGTCTTACAAAAATATCAGGAGTGCCACAGACCCCATTCCAGCGACTACATGACCCCCATGCTCTCCCAATCCATCTACTGACATGATAGGAAGAGGCACGAGAGACATGAATGTCACTGCTGAGGTAAGTGATCCTCTCAAGGTTGACATTCTCTCTTTTTCTGAACTACATTTCACTGTAAACAGTACATCTACTGTAGATTCCCATTCATATTCCATTACTGCTTCTCCAGTACAGGGAACTGCTGTGCTGGGAGCTTACAACAGGACCCAAGGTACCCAGAGTAGTATACACACAGTCACAGTTCACACAGTCTGTTGATGGAAACTAGTGAACACAGAAAACTTGCAACATTATACTGACTTTTTGTCAGGGTCAGAACTGAACTCACAGCTCCGTAATTGTGGGGCCATGGTGTTACTCACTGAGCAAAACAAGCTCATGTCTGGATGTCTGCAAAGACCCCTATGAAGAGAAACAGAGAGGACCCTGTAACTTTGCCTGGATTAGGGTTAACAGGGTCCTTCCCAGGGGCGATTTTAGCCCATTTTTGGGGCTGCTTCAGCATTCAGTAAATGGATGTATAAAGACTCCATCTTTATAATTTTTTTAATTAATATTTTGTACATTTGTGTATTTCACACTGTTCTATTTTTTGAGGGTATTCTTTATGTATCTGTATTATATTATACATACACATTAAAAGTGAATCCCTGTCCAAAAAATGCACTCCGTTTACTTTTTACTCACTATTAGCATCATTCATTACTCTCCTCCGGTAATTAAGGTTAGGATGTGTATTTTTTTATTCCAATCCATTCTTCTTTTGCAGTTGTGGTCTTTTGCAGCATTTTTTAAAAAACCTTTATCAAATTTGATGGTCTTGTTAAAGACTTTTCCAAAAAGTGTTTTGCTTTTCTTACACAAATGTTGGAATTAAAATGTTAAAATGTACAAAACAGTCATGTCATGTTTTTTGACAAGGACCCAGGCACAGAGAAACTCTTAGGATTTAATAAAGAAATTTGCAGACTTGCACAGAAATGGTAAAATGATGACTGATGACGGAGACGAAGACAACAGACGAAAAGGACAGGGAGGAACAGGGGTTTAAATGCACAAAGGAGACAGTCAGATAGAACTCGGGACAACTGGAGACATTTAAGGATGCGGGGACTGAAAGAGGCAGGGAAAAAGTCTCATTGTGACGAGTAAAGTGTATCTTGCCTTGCTGGGCAGCTCCCTGGGTGCTCAGCACCCCCAAAGCTCTGAACCTAGAATCGCCCCTGCACTACAGTTTTGCAGTCTGTTCTGCCAAACAATGTATTAAAAAGTGTAGTGTTATACATGACACTGTAATTAATTCAAGAGATGTACAATCAAGTTATAATAGTGTGATTATCATAATCACACAAATATATGAATTCCTCCGATGCTGAATTAAACAACCCTTCATGCTGTCCCTTATGTGAATTAGTAAAAATTTCCACACCTTTTTCACTATAGCCAACCATTCTCTCCATAGTCATATGCAATTCCAATTCCCCCTTTTATTTATTTTATGGCAGACAGACAGCAGTGTTTCCCCTATCATTATATTAGGGTGCCCCCCTGCAGAAGGTCAAGTTCATCTTATTTAATTACATTTTCTATATAGCGTCAGATCACAGCAGAAGTCATTTACTGTAAGGTTACCTTTACTATAGAAGAGCTCTATACATTGTCCTTTTAATAAACAGATTAAATAGCCTTTTGTTATTTATCTTATTTGCACAACAGCTTGTCATTTTTGTCTCTATACCAGAGGTGCCCAATACATCGATCGCGATCTACTGGTCGATCGCAAAGAGTGAGTAGATCGCATGACATAAAAAATAGAGGAAGGATGATGCGATCAACCGCGCCAGCTGCTGCGAAACTCCAGTAAGCAACCGAGTCGCAATTTATTTCTACTAAACTTAAGTGAGGGTATAAAACTGAATGGGGGAGCAGGACCAAGTACGAAGCCAATAACCTACCACTTCCATACGGAATGAAAGGAGGAGTATTTTTTCCCCACAAGGTCATATTCGAAGTGCGTTTGTCTCATCTGTCAGTCTACCATTGCTATTCTGAAGAAGGGAAATGTGGAGCGGCATTTTCGGACTGCTCATAAAAACTATGGCATTAACTTCCCTCCGAAAAGCGAGCTAGAAAGAGAAAGGTGAAGGAACTAAAATCCCAGTTCAATTAAAAAATAATGCATTTATGCCAAAGGGAAATTAATAATAATGATAAACAATATTAAATGATAACAATAATAATAACAACAATAAATAATAACTATCACGGGACGCTCGCGATCGCTCGGTGAGCGTGCAGGCGGGCGACGAGCAGGAACAGGCAAGCAGGCAAAGTTTGGTAAACCGGGGTTTAATTGGGAGACGGGGACCAGGATACAGCAGACACTGACTGACATCATTGACGGACGAAGGACTCGGTAAGACACGGACTGAAATACAAAGGACTGATTGAAAATAGACACAGCTGGGTACAAATCGGGAAAGAACACGTGGGTAATCCGGGGGCGTGGCACACACGAGGAGCCGACGAGCAGGGCATGACAGAACTCCCCCCAAAGGCGCGCTTCACCGGGCGCGCCAGGGAGGAGGCGACAGACGGGACACGGGAACCGGGACCTGGAGCAAAAAAAACAGAACCATCAACGAGAGACGGGAAACAGGACTGAGGCACAAAACAGGGCAAGCGACAGGACGTGAGACAGGAGCTGACAAAGGACAGGGAATGCAGAAAGACAAACCAGGAAAGGGGACACAGCGGGAACAGGAGGAACAAAAGGACCAGGAGTGAACGAAGGGAACAGAGGAGGACGAGGAGCAGAGACAGGAGGAACAAAGGGGAGCCCGAGGGAGACCCAGCGGGCGACGGGCGGCAGCCGGAGGGGCCGCAGACGGCCGGGAGGCCGGAGCCGGAGGGGACCTCGGAGGGGCAGAGGAGACAGGGCGAGGGACCCGCGGAGGGGCCAGGGAGGGAGCAGGAGGGAGCACCAGGGAAGGGGACGAGGGAGCTGGAAGGGGCCAGGGCGAAGGCAAGGCGATGGGGGGAGCCGCCGCAGGCGGCGACGTCCTCCGACGGGCCGAAGGTGGGGGCCCCGCAGGCGACCGAGGAGCCGCCGTCGGGGAGCCCCCCGGCGACCGACCAGGCACCGGAGGGGGGAGCGAGGCAGGGCGACGAGGCACCGGAGGGGGACCCGCAGGCGACAGCCGACCCGGAGGGCCAGGACCCACGGGCGCCAACCGAGCCCCAGCGCAGGCGAGGCAGGGCGAGCCAGGGGGCAGGGCGGGCGGGACCCCAGCCCTGCGTCTGTGCCCCCTCCCCTTGCGGGACACAGACATGCCGACCCCTGCTCGGGGTCGACGTCTCCGGGGTGAGGACAAAGGAGTCAATAGTGCGGTCCCCGAGGGGTCCCATTCAAGCTCCTCCACCTCCAAGAGGGAGGAGCCAAGATGGAGTCTTCCGGGACCACCTCGGGGACTAGGGCGAAAGGAACCGGGGCAATAGGCGGAGGGGGCGCCTCTGGAGCTGCTGCAGGCGGAGGGGGCGCCTCTGGAGCTGCTGCAGGCGGAGGGGGCGCCTCGGGAGCTGCTCCAGGCGGAGGGGGCGCCTCTGGAGCTGCTGCAGGCGGAGGGGGCGCCTCGGGAGCTGCTGCAGGCGGAGGGGGCGCCTCGGGAGCTGGAGCGCGGTCGGGAGCTGGAGCGCGGTCGGGAACTGGAGCTGCAGGCTGTGGGGGCACCTGCCCGGGAGCTGCAGGCTGAAGAGGAAGCAGCTGCGCAGGCAGCAGGGGCGGCTGCGCTGGTGACAGCGGCGGCTGCGCAGGCGGCTGTGCAGGCGGCAGCGCAGGCGGCTGCGCAGGCGGCTGCACGGGAGCGGGGTCCGCGGGCGGCGGCGGCTGCACGGGAGCGGGGTCCGCCGGCAGTAACGGAGGGAGCTCCTCCGCATCGGCGATCGCCGGTCTCTTCCTCCTCCTCCTCCTCTGGCGCCTGGCGGGAAGCGGCGCGACATCCGTGAAAACGGACGGCGGAAGAAAGGCTCCGGGTAAGGGAAGAGGTAGGGTTCCTCCTCCTCTTCGTCCTCGCTTTACGGCCAGAACATGTCCACTGGGCAGGTTTTCCTAGGGATCGGCCCCAGGACTGGGGCTAGGACGGGTACACTCGTCTCGTCCTCTGAAGGGAGCCAAAGCTTGGAGAGCGAGCAGGCTCCCAGGCGGATCGGCTCTTCCGGGATCCTCCTCCCTCTCCGCTTACTTTTCTTCTTTGGGTCCGTCATTCTGTCACGGGACGCTCGCGATCGCTTGGTGAGCGTGCAGATCAATGACTTGGTCATTTATAAGTAGCTCGCAAGCTGAAAAAGTGTGGACACCCCTGCTCTACACTTTCGCGCATGGCGGAGTTCCGTCCCGATGCGCGCTCACAGACACGTGCGCGCACACACAGGTGAGCACACTCCCACCAGCGGACAGAGCGCGCGTCAGAAAATATGTAGCGTCAGCCACCTGAAAAGCAGAGAAAAATATCTGCATTTTTCAAACGCTCCCAGGGTGATAAAGATGTTTCACAATGGAATTTTCTGCTTTAAACTATCACCATTTTTTGCTATCAGCTATCGTTTTTAAAGCCTAACAGTTAATATATTTTCAGCTCAAGCCAAACATCCGCAATAGGCTGCCAGGAGACCATCTTGTAGCTTGCATGCGGATCTCAATAAATAGGCCTGACGTTTCTGACTTCTTATGTCAAGAGGCTCTAGAAATGTTCTTCTCTTTTTTCCCCTTGTCCTGTGCGGCAGCTTTAGCAGAATCATGGTATGAAGGCACTGCTGTGCCAAACATGCTTGCTTTACCATGAGGGGCTCTATAAACTCCGTATAGGCCCCTCATGTTGATCTATTTCTTTTTATTTGAATTTTATTTATTTATTTCAGTTTCATCATGTAAAAACATTGCAGTGGGTGAGCTGGCCGTAGTGGAGGGACATATTAGGAGGGGAAAAAAGAAGGAAAAGGAGAAAAAAAGACAGGAAAAAGAAAAAAAGGAGTGATAGATTCAGAAAGGAATAAACAAAATTATAGCGTGCAGAAAGTAACACAACTATACAAGCATATAAAATCTTAGTATGTGCTTGGATGGGTGCGTGCAAGTGTATGTACATGTGTGCTCAATTGTGTAGGCGAGATGCAGGCTAGCGTGCGTGCCCACTCACTCAGAGGTAGAGTGTTGGATGCGTGTGGAGATGTATGAGACTGTATGTAGTGTAGGAGTGAGTATGACTGTTGAGAAACTAAGATGAATTTAAAATTGACGGGCGCTGCTTGTGAACAGCTCTCCTAAGATGACTTTTAGGGACATCCTAAGGACGTCTAGAGGACCAGTTATGGACCTTTTAAGGACAATTTCAGGACATTCTGTGAACATATTATGTGCATTAAGCCCAGGTAAATCCCTTTTTCTAAATAATTAATATTTGACATTTTGCCAGTAATGCTAGGGACATAAACAAGGGACAGCCTGGGGATGCCCTTTGGAGGGCCAGCTCAATGTCCTTTATTGGGTACATTCTTAGGATGACCATGTTACTGATGTGCTGCTGTGGCCAACATTTTACCCCATACTGTGGTCTGTGTGGATCCCAATGTCTCAGTGCAGTGATGGGGACACCGTACCGTAATCAGGGCTATGAGGAGTTTAAATCAATGTTGCAAAAAAGGTCCAATACCACTGCAGCCAAGAAAAGCAGGCAGGCTTGTTGGCACAGGTATTGCCGACCGAGTAAATGCATAAATAAAATAAAATATCTCACAACCAAGTATTAGACTATGAAGTATTGTCTGAAAAGAATTAAAATACTGTTAATAAATACAGAGCATCACAGATGCGACACAATTAAGAAGTAAGCCTATTATTTGCTGTTAAGTAATGTAATGCTCCTTAAAATTCCATTACTGTGATGTTACTCATAATGTAAACCTAATGTTAACAATAACTTAACTGGTACGATTTCACATGCAATAGTAGTAATAGAAAAAGGTGTATGTTAATATTACACTTAATGGAAGATGAGCCATTGTTTAACAAACAAATGATTTACAACAGGACAAAACATAAGCATATGTGTAGTGAAAAAACGACTAGGAGTCCGTCACCGCAGTTAACATATTCGATATTCAGTTTTCTGGCTTTAATAACATTTAACAGAAGTAATGTGGGGCGTTTTAATTACAGAATTGTGATGTCCAGTACACAGACAACGATGTACACGGATTATTTTTGCGCTTCAAACCATTTCGTGATTTGTGCAAAATCATATTTATAGGTAATATAATAGGTCCTGTCAGCTGTAATGACATGGTGGTTTAGCATTTTGGGCTCATGGCGACTGCTGCACACCCCTTTGTTTCCCAGATTGCTTTACGTATGAATTTCAATTAATTTGTTTATGTTCGAATGTATCCGTATAATGTGCAATGGATCAATACATGAATGGGTTAATAACTTTGAAACTAGACAAGACAGGCACATTGTCTGCCTGGTCATTGGACAAAGTGTGCTTTGATCATTGGACAACAGGGAACAATGCACACCTCTTGGGTTTTAGAATAACTTTCTCTCTAACAGTTATTAATTAATACATTGTATGCATATTATATGCCACTGCTCCATTTCATACATATTGACAGAGAGAGTCCCTCACGATTCGTGCGCTAATGTAGTTGGAGGGGCGGTGCTCATATATGGCTGACTTACGCAGAAACATTGACTTAACCAAGAACAAAAACTGCTCGAAAGTTTTGAGACTTAGCGTAAATTACCATAGCAACATGTCTCGACTAAAACCTACCTACCTTTCGTTGTACGGGTTAATCGCGAAATTACACCACACGTCATCAAGTTACTCGCAAAGTTACCCCGATAAGCCAGATACCCCGCTTCGTAGTACAGGCCACAGGGCGCGGCCATCTTTGTTTACACTCGGCTCCAGGACGCAGCCATCTTTGTTTAAATGGGCGTGGCAAGGGTGCATGGGCACATGCCTTTACTGTCTTACGGGGGCATAACCAGACCTTTTACAGTGGGCTGGTGGTGGCAAGGCTGCCTGGGCACCTGTCCGTCCTGTCTGAGGAGGGCATAACCAGACCTTTTACAGTGGGGTGGGGGTGGCAAGGTTGTCTGGGCACCTGCCCCTTCTGTCCGAGGGAGGAGCACCCAGACCTTTTACAGTGTGGTGGGGGTGTTGAAAAGCTGCCTGGGCACCTGCCCGTTCTGTCTGACAGGGTCATAACCAGACCTTTTACAATGGGGTGGGGGTGGCAAGGGTGTCTGGGCACCTGCCTTATCTGTCTGACGGGGAGTAGCCAGATCTTTTACAGTGGGGTGCGCGGGGGTATGTGTGCCTGGGCACCTGCCCATTCTGTCTGACGGGGGCATAACCAGACCTTTTACAGTGGGGTTGGGGGGGGGGGGAAGGGTGCCTGGGGACCTGTCCGTTCTGTCTGACGGGGGCATAACCAGACCTTTTACAGTGGAGTGGGGGTGGCAAGGTTGCCATGGAAACTGCCCGTCCTGTCTGACGGGACATTAACCAGACCTTTTACAGTGGGGTGGGGGTGGCAAGGCTGCCTGGGCACCTGCCCCTTCTATCCTACCGGGGAGTAACTAGAGCATTTACAGAGGTGTGAGGCTGGCAAGGCTGCCTGGGCACCTGCCCCTTTGATCCTACCGGGGAGTAACTAGACCTTTTACAGTGGGGTGTGGCTGGCAAGGGTGCCTGGACACCTGCCCATCCTGTCTGAGGGGGGCATAACCAGACCTTTTACAGTGGGATGGGGGTGGCAAGGCTCCCTGGGCACCTGCCCCTTCTATCCTACGGGGGAGTAATCAGACCTTTTACAGTGGGGTGGGGGGGGTAAGGGTGCCTGGGCACCTGCCCATTCTGTCTGACGGGGGCATAACCAAACCTTTTACAGTGGGTGGGGGGTGGCAAGGTTGTCTGGGCACCTGCCTATTCTGTATGACGGGGGAGCAACCAGACCTTTTACAGTGGGGTGGGGGTGGCAAGGCTGCCTGGGCACCCGCCTGTTCTGTCCAACTGGGGAGCAACCAGACCTATTACTGGGGGGTGGGGGTGACAAGGGTGTTAATTATTTAACAAATCAAATTTCTTTATTTATTTAAATATATTAATAATAATTTTATTTACTTCAATCCACTGAAGCAGAATAGTAACAGGACATAATTATATTTTCCAGTGTTTTTTCGGTCTGTTATGTCTCCAGTTAAATGATTATTATACACATTGATTGATTGTCATTGTGTCAGTTATCTTCAGCTGCAGTAATACAGTGAATTTAACTTAATCCAGCAGACTGTGGTTTCATTATGTTACTCAGTTATGCTTTGGGTGACGCTGAAGCAGGACATTAATAGGACAGAACAGAAAGCCTTTATTGTCATTGTACAGGGAGGGAATACAGTAAATGGACAAAAATATATAAAATGTACATATACAGGGGAGAGGGAAAGCCCCCCCTCAATCAGGATTATATTTAGTTACATTTTAGTCAAAGAAAAAAACTATTAAACTATATTTTTGATGTTATTCAGCTCACTGAAGACAGTCATTTATTTTTTGTAAAACACACAGTACTGTGCAAAAGTCTTAGGCCGTCCAAAGAAATGTTTAAAGCTGTTTATCTGGGTAGCAAGTGTACTTTGGCTTAGAACAAAAAATACAATTTAATATTAGAATGTGTGCAAATTAAGAGTAACACAATAAAAACTAGTAATAATTTCTTCTGTTTTCTAAAAAGTTACTGATATCTAGTTGGATGGCTAGATGAACACCGCTTCAGTTCCCAAACTTCTCCTCAGGGGCAGCTCAGCCGTTCCATGATTTTGTTAAATTTCACCAACAGCTCAATTAAATAATTAGATATATTGGTTTAAAAGTCAGTGAGAGATTGACTAGCTGTATGAGGTCTGCTAGCGGCCAAGTCAAAAAATACATGGCTGCACTGGACGGTCGCTGCAAATACTGGGATGATTTTAGCAGAGGTTCTGAAATGGCGAAGCTGACACACTTTGACAGGCATCATATCATAGTTTTACACCAACAGGAGGATAATCTAAACATCATTTTCTTTGCCTGCCTAAGACTTTTGCACAGTTCTGTACATTTCAGAGTAAAAAGGATCATAAAGGTTAAAAAGCAGAGATTTTACCCTTTTGCCAGGAGAACCAGCAACACGTCACAGTGACACTGAGGAGTTTATATAAACCCCAAACCCTGGATAGAGGGACTCAGTGAATGAGGAGGTGAATCTGTGCAGGGGGGTCAGTCCATCAGAGGAGACTCTGTAGAAGGACAGAGCACCAGCCCCCCAGTCCAGATACACTCCTACTCTGCGGGAGCCTGAGGGCTTTATGGGTATGAGAGTCTGTTTATTATTGTGCCAGACAGAGTATCTGTCAGTATAACAGTACAGACACCATGACTTGTCATTGTACCCAAGCCCACAGTCACTCCCTCCTTCCCTCCCGATCCCTTTATAAGTCACTCCTATCCAGGCTGCATCTCCACTCCACTCAGCCTCCCAGTAACAGCGGCCAGTCAGACTCTCTCTCCACAGAACTTGTTCCCACCAGTCAAATCTCTCTGGATGATCAGGATATGGCTGCTCTGCCCCCCATGTCACCTTCCTGTTCCCCCCTGACAGAGACAGGATTCTGTTTGCTGTGTTGGGGTCCAGCGTCAGCTGGCAGGAGTCTGTAGGCAGGAGGAAGAATTATTAATCCCATCAGGCCGCCTGTACTTTATGTTTCTGTACGATATAAAAACAGCACAGCTTCCCCTAACGAAGCGGGAACTGAAGTTTATGAAACATAAAGTGGGCGCGCGACGGCGGCGGGAAGAGCCGCCAAAATGGGGCGCGAGCTAAACTAACAGCTTAATTAATTTAATTAAAAAATGACAAAGCAGCGACATTCATCAGACATATTCATCACAAGCATATTTACCACAAAACGGCACCAGAGATCAATACTAAAGTCAGTGTCTTTCCTTCTAACCGCTAATTCTGGCGCATCCGGCTCGGAAATGGCCATCAATAACAGAATATTTAAGTAATATTATTACATGTTTAAAGTGATATTTAATAAACATTTGGACCTGGATTCTGATATAAACGATTATTCCGGCACAGATCGTGCATCATAAAAAACAGGAAGGTTCTCATTAATTCAGAAAAATATTGCTCTAAAAAACGGGATTATTATCTCATTAATTCGGAAAAACAGAATTAATTTTTCCCAGATGAATGCAATACGCTTCCATAGAGAACCGCTTACCGCGCGCGTGACTGTAGATGCTGCGCCGCTGCCGCGAGGCGTGAGCCCCGCATCTCGCGCACGCACGCGGCCGCTCTAATCTGTTAACATGGGCGCCGAAATGAAATTTGATATTTTCCGCCGCACATCCAGTGTGTCCTGGGCGCTAATTTCTTTTAGCACCGTGGATCAGCAGAACTTTTTAATATTCACGAGAGAAGCCCTACACGATTGGCTGGCTGATTAATATTTATGAGAGGGGCACTACCTCATTGGCCAGTTAACATCGACTTGTGCTGCCTGTTTCTTCTACCTAAAAGCAGGGGTGTCCAAATCCAGTCCTGGGGGGGGCGGTGCCCTGTGTAGCAAAGTTCTTTCCCTGATCTACCATAAATAATTCAGCTCAAGAGCTGTGTGGTTATTAGCACAAGGAGATGAATCACGTGTGTTAAATGAGGGGAAACCCAAAAATGTGCAGGACTCTGACCCTCCAGGACTGGATTTGGGCTCCCCTGGTTTAGGTGATTCAGTGACCAATCAGTAATATTCTCTCATGAATTTTAAGGAATGTTCCAGAACCCCCCTGTAAAAATGCAAATTCACATTTTGCACTTGAGGAGAGAGTCCGGTCTCACTGCCTACAGGTGCCTCCTTAGGACAATACTAACGAATCTCACACAGAAAACACATACACTCACGGCATCCGCAAAAAGAACAAATGCAAAGGATTCTTTTTTTGTGAAATTAAAGATGTATAATTAATTCCGAATATATTTAACCATCCTACACTCTCACACAAACACCAAGATAATATAAGCAGCTATAAAGCATTTACAAAAAATATTTTTAAAAACGATAAAATTAATTGATAGTGCTTTGGTGATGATTTAGATTTTTTCTCCTGGGTGATTGTAGCTCAGGTCCAGCTCTCTCAGGTGTGAGGGGTTTAACTTCAGAGCTGAAGCCAGGGAAGAACAGCCTTCTTCTGTGACTGTACAGCCTGACAGCCTGCAGAAAAAGACAGAAACTCCCCAATAAATAATATCACCTCACCATTATAATTATTAAATAAATGTGATGCTCTAATAAATAATTCAAGAATTACAGTTTAGTGTCTAAGACAAGGCAGGACCCCTCCTCTCTTTCCCTTAGCTAATTGCTCACTGTCTCCTCTTTATAGTGTGGAATACACTGTAATACTTACCTCAGTATCTCCAGTTTGCGGTCTGGAATACCCCACAATACTGGCCTCAGTATCCCCAGTTTACAGTGTGGAATATCCAGTAATACTGGCCTCAGTATCCCCAGTTTACAGTGTGGAATACCTAGTAGTACTGACCTCAGTATCTCTAGTTTACAGTGTGGAATACCCAGTAATACTGACCTCAATATCTCCAGTTTACAGTGTAAATCCCCCAGTGCAGCAGAGAGCAGCTTCACTCCTGAATCCTTCAGGTTATTGTCACTCAGGTCCAGCTCTCTCAGGGGGGAAGAGTTTGATCTTAGAGCTGAAGTCAGCACTTCACAGTGTTTATCTATGAGATCACAGCTGTTCAGCCTGAAACAGAAAACTCTTTGACACAGATATATACACATCCTACACATTAGTAAAATACAAAGCATTACAATAAGCATTTGTTTTCAGTATATTTAGCAGCAGAGCTTACACTTCAAAATGAATTATAGTCTGCAGAGTGTTCTGTGCGTCCTGACAATCTGCTGCAGTCTAATGATCACTAATTGTGAGTCAGTGCATCTTTGCTCAAAACTAGAGGTAAAAACATTAAGTACGAGCTACAGCCAAAAATCACAGAATATACAGGAATATATAGGAACACATCAACTGCAAGATGGACGTGAACCTCCCATAACAGTCAGACCAGTGCTTCCAGTGCAGTCCTTAGCCATCTTTCTGCCAGGTGTCCCTACACTCGACACGTATCACTGAAAGGAGGAGATGTGAACATTCCCAGCAGCTAATGCAGCAGCAACTGGCACTTGGATTCCTGATCCCATGAGTAAAATCCTTTTTCTCCCTGTATTGTTATACCTGGGAACATGTCAAATCACCAATTACGTCTGGGTGATATGACGATATTGTCGGTAATGAGCGTAATCAGACAAGTATCCCGGTGTCGATATCTGACAGTGACTAACTGGCGATTATCGTCCTTGCTGGGGAAACACGCTTAGGCTACATACAAAGCAAGATAACAGAAGGATTCATGATTTGCTTTCAGTTCAGCCTTCTAGTTTAAGATTCTGAAGCAGTTAAAAAGAAACATTGCACAGAATTTCACAAGCATTGTCCCTTGCAGTAACCATGCGTTCGCCATTCTTGTAAGTTCAGTATTGTCACATCACCAACTTCTATCTCTGAGTCAGCAGCCAGAATGTCAGTCATTCAAGTGCAGCTTTCTGGTGGGAATTTTGAGCTTCCCTACTCAGTTTTTCGTGTCTGAGTCTCAGGCACGGCTTTAAGTGTGTCCCTGACCCGCCGTCTCGGTGGAGGACTGTCTGCTCGCGGTCGGTGAAGTAGTTGGAGCCGCTAATGTTGTTTCAGCTTCCCGAATGAACAAAGCTATTGTGATCTTTTTAATAGACGTTTCCATGGTTGATGACCTCATAGAAAGTGGTCTCAACATTAAAGATGAATTCGTACAGATGCTGCCTTTATCAAGCCTGTCAAAAAAGTTGTTTTATCTAATGTTCCCCCATTTATTAGAAATGAACTACTGTCCAACATTCTGGGGCGTGTAGGATCACACATGCACATATCACAAAGCTTAAATTCCAGGTGGCGTGAGACAAGGCCTACCCTGGTACGAGAGGCACCCATTGGCCTAGGCCTCAAAAGGGGGGTTCGTGACCCCACACACACAGACACACTTAAAGACACACAGACAACAAGGGAGGCCAGCACTCTAACTTTTATTTCACAAAGTTTTAACGACCTACAGACAGCAGAGTGGACCTCAAGGACAGGGGTCCCTCGACTTGGCACACAACCCCCTCCCCAGACGTCCTGCCTTACATACCACTCACCCAACACCCTAAAGAAAGTTTCTTTTAAGTTTGGCTGTTGTATATCTGTATATTTATTTATCCATGACTACTAGTCTCAATATACAGATAGGTTATGTTTGTAATGTGTCCTAACTTTCAAAGATTCTTTTTCTTTGACTGACTAACCTTCCCCCCCGCCTTTTATTTTCCACATTCCTCGGCAACCCTTATCTGATCTTTGTATTCTATCATGACTATCTAAGGGTAAGATGTGCTGTTGGAATTAGAATATGTCATATAATGTCCGTATAAAGGTTAACCTCTGACTGAGGTGCAACCTAGACCACTTAGACCAGGTACTGGTGTGAGTAATATAACATAATAACATAATATAAGTAATCATTAATCAATCATTACAGATGGTATTCAGTGTGAACCGCTAGGCTGGTACGGCATGTTTGGTATCAAACCGATGGAAAATCACTCCAGTTTTACACCACTTCAGCCTCTGTTCATTGAGTGCTCACAATAGTCCCTGCCTCTGTGCGATTTGGCTACTAAGCTCTAAAACCCCAAACTCGACTGAAATATCGCGAGACTCCCTCTCATTGGCCGTGAGGGGAGCTTCGCTACCAATCGTTTACATTACCTGGTGATGCAGCTCGCTGGATGAGCCTTCTAACCCAGATTCCTAAGCGATACTGGTAACTAGTGAATCCCATGTACGTCTCACATTAACAGACTCACGGGGATTCGCAATTGAGTTTGGAGGAGCCAACCATTCCGCATAACAATTAGGTAATAAACATCATTAAATAATGATTAATTCAAATGTAATTAATTTCAAAACATATTGGTGGAGATATTCAAATTTACCTGAGCTAAATATTACTACATTGGTGTCCCAGAGGGATCAGTGCTGGGCCCACTACTGTACACTGTATATATTGGTCACATTATCAGAAATCATGGTGTTGGGTTTCATTGTTTTGCTGATGATACACAGTTATATATATCTGTTAAGCCGGATGATGCATCACAGCTCTCGGTTAGAGACTGTCGACTAGATATCCGGTGCTGGATGGCATATAATTTATTTATGTTAAAGACAGAAAAACAGAAGTACTGTTAACTGGTCCGAAGGCGGCTCGAAATAAGCTTGACAACCTCAACCTTGGTGGTCTTCCTACCCAACCTGACACAGTGGTCAGAGATCTTGGTGTTCTGGTTGATTCAGATTTATGTTTCGATGCTCACATAAAAAGCATCACTAAAGCTGTGTTCTATCATGTACAGAACCTAGCCAAGCTTCGGAAGATGCTCTCCTGTCATGAAACGGAAACACTAACACCTTTATAACTTCCAGGCTGGATACTGTAATGCCTTCCTTTCTGGGTGCCCATCTGGATCCTCACATAAACTTCAGCTGAAAAAAAATGCAGCAGCCAGAGTTCTTACAAACACTAATAAATGTGATTATATTAGCCCTGTTCTATGCTCCCTTCATTGGCTTCCAGTTAAGTCTCGGATTAACTACAAAATACTGCTATTGATTTATAAAACACTGAATGGCCTTGCACCAGAATACCTTAGTAACCTGCTGGCCTTATACAACCCTCCTCGCTTTCTTCCATCATAAAGAGCAGGATATCTGTTAGTACCCAGGGCAGAAAGAGCTACGGCAGGCTGCAGAGCTTTCTCTTATAGAGCTCTTCAGCTGTGGAATAGTCTTCCACCGGACGTGTGGGATTCAGGCTGACTTTCAATATTCAAGTCTAGACTAAAACACTCCTGTTTAGTTTAGCTTGTAAGGACTCTAGTTCTAGCTCTAGATAACTGCTCACTCCCAGTCAGACCTATAGTGTGAGGTGTAGAGCTGGGTGGGGATCGGTGCCATTGGCTTTGGATAAACTGAACTGTCAGTCTGTCACTTTAGCTTCACACCCCCTTGTGGAATTGGAGTGCTGACATTCAGGGACTCCCCATGTCTGCGTTCCCACCTGCCTCTCCCTCCTACTTATGCTGCCATAGCCATATCTGCCGGAGCTTACATACTGCACTCACCTAACTGTTTGCACTGCCCCTAGTCTCCCCTACTTTGGCTAATTTTATTTCCTCTACTCCCCTTGGGCTGTGCTGCCTGGAGACCCTACATTTTCAAGATGTCCTGCCTACCCTGCTGCCTGCGACGTCTCCACTACCTGTGACGTCCTTCCGGCCTGCTCACCCTTCTGCCTGTGACATCTTCCCTGTTTACCCTGCTGCCGTACTACTGTTCTCCCTCCCATCTGAAGCAGCTCCAGCACTTGCCTGTCATCACCTCCCTGCCCCCCACTTTGTGACTGAAATGTTCAGATTGGGATAATGTGAATTAGGACTTTGCCATCTTGATCATTTTACTTCCTCTGCTGCCCCCTGGAGGATGGGCTCCCCCTTTGAGTCTGATTAGGGTTAGGGCTTCCTCTGCTGCCCCCTGGAGGATGGGCTCCTCCTCTGAGTCTGGTTCCTCCCAAGCTTTCGTCTTTCTAGGGAGTTTTTCCTTGCCACTGCCCCCTCTGATTTGCTCACTGGGGGCTTTGGGCAGGGATGCTGTAAAGTGCTTTGAGATGATGTAATGTTGTGAAAACACACTATACAAATAAAACTGAACTGAAATTGCATTCAGTGTTTGGTGGGGGGGGGGGGGGGGGACTCAAAATGAGATCTGAACCAGCAACCTTCCGCTCATGGACACAGAGTCCGAGCCCAAAGAGTCACGCACCACACCCAGTATTTGCAGAAATGCTTCCTACAGCATCCAGAACTGAAACGAACATGAGTGGTTTTCCCACTATTAATGAAAACTGGACCATTCTGTATGATGCTGTATCTTTGGTTATTTGTTACACAAAGGAAGGTCGTGGAAATCTTGTCTTTTTGTTTTTACTACATCACTACCTTCAGTTAATATAAACTAGATTAAAAAGGAACCTTGTTGATAAAAGAGGGGAAATAAATTACATATATACATATTCATTTTATATTTTAAACAATGTTTATCTATGTCTGCCAGACTAGATGTGTTGTCACATCCTCAGCCAGGTGCAGCTGAGGCCAGCAGAGGGCGCCAGTGAGCAGCCAGAGACAGCAGTCATACGGAAGCTCCCAGCTCTGGGCTCCATCACATGAACACGCCTGCTGACAATAACACTCACATACCACTTATACACCCTGTGGATAAAGAGCCCTCACTGTTTCTATAGCAGGTTAGGATGCTGTGCCTGTGATCAGAAGGCAGACTGGATGGGAATGGAAACGTAGTAACAAACAAAAAGTGACATCACTACCTTCAGTCATTATAAAGGCTGTGGTCAGGATTAGCTACTGCTATACAAACAGCTATAGCTGTGATTATCAAAATAAAACCCACTTATTAATCCATGAGGAGAAATATATAATATATATTACACATTTCAAACAATAATCATGTATTACGGCCAGACCAGACATGATTTCCCATCCCCACGTCACTTACAGAGCTGTCCTGGAGTTCTTGACCACAGGCAGCAGCCTGCAGTGCTGTTTATCTGATCTAATGTAATTCTTCAGGTCAAACACATCCAGCTCCTCATCTGACATCAGCATCACAAAGGCCAGAGCTGAGTACTGTGCAGGTGAGAGGTCATCTGCTGAAATGTTTCCTGAATTCAGGTATCTTTGTACTTCCTCTACTAGGGAATTGTCACCCAGTTCATTCAGACAGTGGAACAGGTTGATGGTCCTTTCTGGAGATAAATTCTCCTTTATTTTCTCCTTGATGTATTTGGTTATTTTGTTAATGTCATGTGATCTCTTTCTTCTCTGTCCCAGCAGCCTTTGTAACAGAGTCTTACTGGATTCTGTTGAGAGGCCCAGGAGGAAGCGGAGGTAGAGGTCCAAGTGTCCATTCTTGCTCTCTAATGCCTGATCCACTGCAGTCTTCAGCAGGTTAGCTGATGAGTTTGACAGGAACACATATAAAGTAGCGAGATACTCCTGGATGCTCAGATGCACAAAGCAGTACACCTTCTCCTGGTACAACCCATACTCCTCTTTAAAGACTTCTGTGCACACTCCAGAGTAAACTGAAGCTTCACTGACATCAATGCCATTCTCTGTCAGATCTTGCTCATAAAATATGAGATTTCCTTTCTCCAGGTTGTCAAAAGCAAGATTACCAAGTTTTAAAAGGAATTGCTTGCTGTATTCCTTAAGCTTAGTTTCTTGGTTTTTCATATACTTGTCATTTTTTAAACTTGTTTGAAAGATCAGGAAGTGTGTGTACATTTCAGTCAGAGTCCTTGGAATTTCTCCCCTGTCAGTCTCACTAAAAAGCCTCTTAAGCACAGTGGCTGAAATCCAACAGAACACAGGTATGTGGCACATGATGAAGAGGCTCCTTGATGATTTCACATGTGTGATAATCCTGCTGGCCAGGGTCCGATCATTAAATCTCTTCTTGAAATACTCCTCCTTCTGGGCATCACTGAACCCTCGTATCTCTGTCACCTGGTGGACACACTCAGGAGGTATCTGATTGGTTGCTGCTGGCCGGGAGGTTATCCAGAGGAGAGCGGATGGGAGCAGATTCCCCTTAATGAGATTAGTCAACAGCACATCCAGTGACGTTTTCTTTGTTACATCAAACCAGCTTTCTTTGTTCTGAAAATCGAGAGGAAGGCGACACTCGTCTAGACCATCAAAGATGAACAAGACTTTGGAGCTAAACAGGTCAGTGGACTGAAATGATTTCAGTTCTGGGACAAAGTGGTGAAGCAGTTCAATCAGACTGTATTCACCCTTAATCAAATTCAGGTCCCGGAAAGGAAGAGCAAACATGAAGTGAACATCCTGGTTTGCTTTTCCTTCTGCCCAGTCGAGAATAAATTTCTGCACAGAGACTGTTTTCCCGATACCTGCCACCCCTTTAGTGAGTACAGTTCTGATCGGTGTCTCACGCCCACATAAGGGTTTAAATATATCATTGCACTTGACTGTAGTATCTTCTGTTCGCCTTTTCTTGGATGCTGTTTCAATCTGTCTCACTTCATGTTCATCATTGACTGCTCCAGTCCCACCTTCAGTTATGTAGAGTTCTGTGTAAATCTCACTGAGAAGTGTTGGCTGTCCTTCCTTAGCTTTCCCTTCAAATACACACTCAAATTGCTTCTTAAGTTTACCTTTGAATTCCTGTAGCATGAGCTGTCCTGAAAAGAAGTGAGAGGAAAATGTACTAATTCTCACTGTGATCCTGAATATTTTCCAAAAACACACTTTTTTTACACATACATATCCAGATATTTCCCTGTTACTGTGAATGTGAAACTGTTTTATCATGCGTATTTTACTGGAACACCGTATACAGGACCGTGAATAAGCCTTAGGCAGCCAAAGGAAATGTTTAAAGCCATTTATCTGGGTAGTAAGTGTATATCTGCTCAGAACCAAAAAAACCACAAAACCCCTTTTCAGTTCCCAAACCTCTCCTCAGGGGCACCACAGCCAGTCAATGTAATTGTTAAATTTCACCACCAGCTCACTTCATGAATTAATTAAATTAATTTAAAACTCAGTGAGATATTGATCAGCCACATGAGGTGTGTTAGTCGTCAAGTAAAAAAATACAGGGATATACTGCACAATATCAGCAAATATTGGGGTGATGTTGGGAGAGGTTCTGAAATGGCAAACACACTTTGACATACATATTATAGTAGTTCTACACCAACATAAAGACCATTTAAACATCCTTTTCTTTGACTGCCTAAGACGATTACACAATATTGTACATGTACATGATATTATACACTTCTTACTCTTGTCCAGCAGGTCAGCAAGATCATTTTGCTTCATGGTCCTCAGGATGTACATTGTGATCTTCAGAGCTACCTCTCTAACACTGGTCTTCTGCATCTGACCATCACAGTCCAGGTCATTGTCCTCCTCCAGCTGAGGCTCAGAGCATTCTGGGTAATTCTGATCTAGGTGCCTCACAAACGTCTTCAGCTCGTCCTTTAGGAACTTCATGGCTTTTTCCTCTAGTGTCTAAAATAAACAGTCAGAGTTAATTATTGCTACTTACACCAAACCTTTTCAGAGTTTCACTTAAGAATCATAGTTTAAAACATATTTTCTTTAACACGATGAATTTCTTATTATACAGCTTTATAAAATAAAAGCTAATTGACATAACAGCCAAGAAAATATATATCAGCAATAAATACAAACCTTCAATATGGATGATAAACCCGATTTATCATGTAGATCTGAACTGTATTCTTCCATTTGGTCTCTGTGAATTAGGCAGAAACATAAAGTCCTCAATTCATCTACACAAATACACAAAGTTCCCCATTAAAATTGCTGTTACTGCAGATAAAGAATAACATTGTGGTATATTACAACACCAATTCCAAAAAGTTGGGATATTGTGCAAATTGTAAATAAAAACAGGATGCAATGATATGGAAATCTCATAAACCTGTATTATATTCATAACAAAGTATAGAAAACATATCAGATGTTTAAACTGAGACATTTTGCTATTTCATGAAAAATATTGGCTCATTTTGAATTTCATGACAGCAACACGTCTCAAAAAAGTTGGGACAGGGGCAATAGGAGGCTGGAAAAGTTAGTAGTACAAAAACCCAACAGCTTGAGGAACAATTTGCAAATAATTAGGTTAGTTGGCAACTGGTGAGTAACATGACTGGGTATAAAAAGAGCATCTTAGAGTTGCAGTGTCTCTCTGAAGTAAAGATGGGCAGAGGGTCACAATCCCCCTAATACTGCACTGACAAATAGTGGAGCAATTTCAGAAAGAAGTTCCTCAGTATAGAACTGCAAAGAGGTTGAATATTTCATCATCTACAGCACATAATGTAGTCAAAAGATTCTGAGAATCTGGAGAAATCTCTGTGAAAAACCAGACTAGATGCCTGTGATATTTTGGCCCTTAGGCAGCACTGCATCACAAACAGGCATGATTCTGTAATGGAATCACTAAATAGGCTCAAGAATATTTCCCACAAACATTGTCAGTGAACACAATTCACGCTGCCATACACAGATGCCAGTTAAAACTCTATCATCCAAAGAAGAAGCCGTATATGAAGATGATCCAGAATCACCGACGTCGTCTCTGGGCCAAAGCTCATTTAAAATGGACTGCGGCTGAGTGGAAAACTGTTCTGTGGTCAGTCGAATCTAAATTTTAAATTCTTTTTGGAAACCAGGGACACCATGTCATCCGGAATAAAGAGGAGAAGGACCACCCAGCGTGTTATCAGCACTCAGTTCAAAAGCCAGCATCTCTGATGGTGTGGGGGTGCATTAGTACATATGGCAGGGGCAGCCTGCATATCTGATGGTGTGGGGGTGCATTAGTACATATGGCAGGGGCAGCCTGCATATCTGGAAAGGCACCATCAGTGCTGAAAGGTATATCCAGGTTCTAGAGCAACAGATGCTCCCATCCAGACGACGTCTCTTTCAGGGAAGACCTTGATGCATTTTCTCAGTTTAAACATTTGATATGTTTTCTGTGTTCTGTTATGAATAAAGTATAGGTTTATGAGATTTCCATATCATTGCATTCTGTTTTTATTTACAATTTGCAGAACGTCCCAAAATTTTTGGAATTGGAGTTGTACAGTAGTTTGGAAAGATGTATCTGCTATGTTAAGCTTTATTCACTGGGGCGGCTTCCTAATTTTCTCATGACAGCAGAAGAGAACCAGTGACATCAGGCTCCAGCACACAGAGACACTGCAGGCAGGAAGGACAGTTTTCTATGCAGCCCTTTGTGCCCAGTGACATTCAGAGTGATTCACCTGATTAGCAGAACTAAATACCAGCATTTGATTCACAATCCTCAGTCAAGAAACTGGTTAAATAGCTTCTTGGTTAAATTTAGCACCTACAGGGCTAATGGGCTGAATCTGTCCTTCAGCACCTACTGTGCAGGGCTACACCCACACACAGCTTCCAATGCAACCGGCAAACAGTGAATCCCCCCCCCCCCCCCCCCCCCCCCCGCTACCCCACCCCTCAATAAGGCTCTGCTTTACTTATCAATGGAGCCGCCTGCTCTGTGAGCGACTGGCCCATGGCCGCGCCGGCCTGGGACTCGCGGGTGAGCAGGGAGCGTCAGACGGGGGGGCGCCTATCAGCTTGTTGCCCGCATCCCTGCCCCCCCGCTTCTGTACCAGCTGGTCCCCTGGCCCCCACTAGCCCGGGCGATACTACTGTCTAAATATGACGAAACATTAAACATCATCCTGCACCTGTTCTCCATCCCAGTGGACATAATGTGCATGATGTCATCAGCGTGCGCCACTCCCTCTAGAATGTCCTACTGTATTACAGAATACTAACCGCTTCAGGGGTCATCATTTGTCTGTCAGCCAGCAGCAGTGAGGGAAAACATACACACAGCTGTCCGTGAACTCAATAAGTCGCGTAACTGGCCCAGCTGCGCATGCAGGGCAGACAGCCTGAGAGCTGACAGGGCCTGGGGGGGCAGAGTCTGGTAGAGGAACACACCTGACCTCTTATCTGCAGCCGCATAACTGGCCCAACTGCGCATACAGGGCAGGCAGCCTGAGAGCTGACAGGGCCTGGCGGGGCTGTGCGCTTTAGGAGCTCGATGGCTACCTCCAGGCCAGAGTTCCGACTCATGCAGCCCCCTCCATCTGCATACTCAGACCGGATACTAGTGAACGTCAGCACAGCCTCAGTGGGATCACTCTGGGTCGCCATCCGCGTCCATAACGCTGTGGGCCACGCCTGCTGGGGGGTGTCACACGAAGTAGGATTAAGGGAAAATCTGACTTATTTCGACAAGTCTGGCTCATTTTAGTAGGAATTCCGTTCCATCAACGTGTCTTAAATTAATCCCTGCTGAGCTGCCATGGTAACTTTCTGTAGGTGAGTGAACAAGGTTGATCCAGACCAGGTTAACTGTCTCACTTAGTTAAACAGATTCCCAATAGATCGTTTCGTCGGATGAAATTCCGCGATCTCACTACTAATGTCATGTAATAAATATAATAAAGCCTATTTAAAAAATCACATCTCAACATTCCAATTAATTGCAAAATGATTCAAGTAAAAGCGTACCCATGTTAGAAAGGTCAAACATAAAATGCAATGACTGAAACTGAAAAAAAATGTTAAAATAATATGAACAGGAAGATTTTTTTATATTTTGTTTAGTCACTGTCTGATTTGAAAGTTTATTAGTAAAATAGCAAAGACAAGATATGGTTATTTGTGCAGAACATTTCACACTTATGCGACTGAAAGTATTTTATGGAGATTAAATAATGCAGAATAACATTATACAGTAAGAATGACACATGAACTCATCCCAGAAGGTTCCCCGTTGGCTATGGGGATCAAACCTGGAACTTTCGTGGTATAAGGTGACAGCATAAACCACTGTACCACCATGCCACTGTACTGGACACTTGTAACATTTACATAACTTACACATTTAGTCTGTCTGCAACTCATTGCCAAGCCAACTCCCTGGCTGTGTTTATGGCCACAGTATTGCCTTTTTTAGCGATTACATCCTTGTATTTTTCATACAGCTCCATCAGCAGAGTTTGTTCTGCGGCAGAAAAAAACACCGCTCTCGTTTTACACGCTTTCCGACTCATTCGGTCAATCTATCATTCATCCATTCATTCAGTGTCTTAAATATCTCGGTGTGCGCACTAAGTGAGACTATGCAAGTCTGTCTTGTATGAGCTTTGATTAATTAAAGCTGAACTGTGTGAAATTATTGGTGTCATCGGCTTTGGATAAACTGAACTGTCAGTCTGTCACTTTAGCTTCACACCCCCTTGTGGAATTGGAGTGCTGACATTCAGGTACTCCCCATGCCTGCATTCCCACCTGCCTCTCCCTCCTACTTATGCTGCCATTGCCATATCTGCCGGAGCTTGCACATTGCACTTCATATTGCACTCATCTAGCTGTTAGCACTGCCTATAGCTTCCTCTACTTTAACTAATTGTACATTTTATTTCCCCAACTCCTCCTGGGGGGTGCGGCCTGGAGACCTCAATCTACCAAGATGTCCAGCACACCCTGCTACATGTGACGTCGCCACCATCAGTGACATCCCTCCATCTAGCTCGCCATTCTGCCTGTGTCATCTTCCACATCTTATGATTGGGACAGTGTGACTTGGCACTTAGCCATCTCTCCTATTTGACTCTCCCTGCTGCCCCCTGGAGGATGGGCTCCCCCTTTGAGTCTGGTTAGGGTTAGGGCTTCCTCTGCTGCCCTCTGGAGGATGGGCTCCCCCTTTGAGTCTGGTTAGGGTTAGGGCTTCCTCTGCTGCCCCCTGGAGGATGGGCTCCCCCTTTGAGTCTGGTCCCTCCCAAGGTTTCTTCC
This sequence comes from Brienomyrus brachyistius, assembly GCF_023856365.1. NCBI lineage: Eukaryota > Metazoa > Chordata > Actinopteri > Osteoglossiformes > Mormyridae > Brienomyrus > Brienomyrus brachyistius. The sequence continues at coordinate 535,651 of NW_026042362.1, read as the reverse complement.
TTCTTGGGAGTTTTTCCTTGACACTGTCACCTTTGGCTTACTCACTGGGGGCTTTGGGTGAGGATGCTGTAAAGCGCTTTGAGACGATGTTATGTCATGATACTGCGCTATACAAAAATAAATTTGTTTGTTTGTTAGTGGAACGACATGAGGCTACATTTAGAGATGGCACTAGTTTGAGTCTGACCTTTTCGGGAAAGTCTGGCTTTATTTAGCTACTTTCATTTAATACCCCCTTGAGGCCCATGGGGTATTTTCCGTACGTCGCTTAAATCATCCGAGATCAGATGCCTCATCCTAGATGAGTTAATGCCAGTGAGACTCATCCGGGATAAGTCAGTTTTTCAAATGCAGCTGTGTAGTAGATTAGTCTAGCTGGATCCATTCATCCGAGATGATTGTGCGTACCCGCACTGCTTGAAAAGCCCATATACATCGAGTCTAGAAACCATGATCAACAAGTCTCTCATTGGGTTCTGCAAAACGTCAAAAAACAGGGCACAATTTTTCACGCAATCCGAGCAGGACCTTTTATTAGAGGATGTAAATAACCCCAAGGTTTGACACGAGACTAATTAATGTTACAAAACATATTGAGTTGCGTATTGCATATTTTTTAATATACGTTTGTATTCTGTATTCATTTGTATACATTCATTTATGCTTATGTAGTTTTATTTAGTGGGACCCCTTTTTTTTGAGGGACTTCCGTTTTTTCGGTTACCAGAACATCGTTAAGCTAAGCTAAGCGAAGAACGTGTTTGTCTTTTGCTTTATGATATTTTGTAAATGGTTTAAGCCCCCCCTCCCGGTAAAGGCACAAGCTCTTACGTTGGCAACGTAACCATCGTGAACCATCAGTAAAGTCTTTCGGCCGTCAATCCGAGGGGAATGCTACAGAGGAGTATGATGAATTCAAAGATTTAGTATCTACTAAAGGAAACACATCAAAAGCGACCCAAACCAGAAAAGACGGCTGGCAAAAAGTGTCCGACAAATTAAACGTGTAAGTAGTTTTTAGTTATTGTATTTATCACTTGAATGTAGTATTATGGTTCCAATGTTTCATTATTCTTTTATTGTCATAATTACAGATCAAATAGAAGCACAATCATGCAGGATATGGGAACAAGTTAAAGTGAAGTACAAACACGACATTTCATTCATATATATATATGTTTGTATGTATGAGTTTGTGTGTGTGTGTGTGTGTGTATGTATGTGTTTGTTGATTTTACGTATATGAATGGCGAGGCCATGACTGAACCCATTTCCATGCACGGACACTATTAAGTCTGTGAGCTAATCCTAGTTTACGCAGAACAAACCTGCTCTGAGCAGGTTTGAGGATTTGGATGTGCTGCTATGACAACACATCCAGCAAGACTTTCGAAAAACCTGCCAAGTACCCCAGGTGGCTGGCGTCTGCCAAGTGCCCCAGGCGGCTGGCGTGTGCCAAGTGCCCCAGGCAGCCGGCGTGTACCAACTACCCCAAGGCGGCTGGCGTGTGCCAAGTGCCTCAGGCGGCTGGCGTGTGCCAAGTGCCCTTTGGCCTGACTATAGACCCAGAGAGACATGCATGCTAGTGGGCTGTAACACTGTTACCTCTCAGGGCTCTTTCTCTTACACCCCACAGGGGGGCGCATTTCATGGCTTGCACTATAAATGTTGCCACTCACAGCTTCTAATATCCTGAGGCCCCAGGGCACTGGCCCCACTGGCCCGGTCCATAACCCAGCCGAGGCTCCAGGGGGCGCTGTCTTGGGGCACCTTCAGCCAACGGCTCATTCCCCCACCGTGAGCTAAGAAGCGCTACTGGGGATCTTTCCTGCCTGCTGCCGTTAGACACCACAATGCCTGCTGTCGATGTGCAGCCCCCACAGCCAGCCTTAACGTCCCATTTTTAATGTGGTAAAAGCTGCTCTCTGTTTTTAATCATATAAATAACATAACACTTTGCTGCTGAACACAAGAGAATTTCCCCTCTTGGATCAACAAATCATCGTATTTTATACTCAGGGGATGACAACCACTACAGTGTCACATTAATTATGATCTGAATCAGCAAGTATTTAAACGTCACCTTTGTCAAAGAAACCAATAGTCTTTCTCTTTTTTTGTCTGATGATAGTAGTTTATTGTTTAAGCCACATAGTTCGATTAAACATGTTAAAATGAAGCCTTCATCTGAGTACGATCTAATGAATTCATGAGAGTGAAATTATTTGTTATCAAAACAGAAACATCCGTCTCACGAGACGACAATCTATTGTTGAGTCATTCTTTAATGGACATGCAGGGGGGGGGGGGGGCAACAGGCAAACCAGTTTTTTCCAGCTCTGTGCTGAGGACTGAAATTTAAAATCTACTTTGCGATTAAATGACTTCCAATTCCAGCTCGCAGAAAGTCAGGTTTTACAGTAATCCTCATCCATTTACCTCAGATGTTATTTATATAGAATACAGACAAAACTTTTAAATTCTCAAGGTGATGGAATCTGTTAAAGGTAAAAATTGGTGCATTCATTATAAATGTGTTTTTTCCTCATAGCTTGTATGTGTCTCTGTGCCATTTGACTGAGAGTCTGAATGTCCCTAACAGTGTTTGTTTAAATGCACATTTACCTTTGATCTGTAGGAAAAGGTCCCTCTCTGAAGTTGAGTGGTTTTCCCATTGATGCGTCACTCTTCAGGGAAACACAGCTGGGTACAGGGGAGTCTGCTCTCTCCATCACGACACTGTGGGCAGCGAGAGGAAACAAACCCTCATGGTATAAATATAATTCATACAATGGGGATGACATCACACTGCTGTTTAGCTTTCTGCTCTGCCTTCATGTACTTTGATATGCTGTGAAGCTCTTGATATAAACAGATTCATTGACAGTCAGCTTTTAAGGGAATTGTCTCATCTAAAATTTAGATATTATATGAAACTTTTAGTATCACTGTTAAAAACCTCCACAACTAGACTTGACTGATGTTCCTTTTTACCTGTTTATATATGTTTTTGTTTGTTTGTTTAGTTTTGTTATGTGGCCATTTTGGATAAGAGGGATGGTCTGTTACTCGCCTCTAGTATAAAAGAACTGGCTGATTGTGGAAGAAGACGGTGAAGACAGAAGATGGCGAGGTCTTTTTATTAAGCTACACATATTAAAGTGCTGCCCACTGACCAGCCCCAGCTAGGAGCCCAGTTTACTTTTATGTTCTGGCCTGACTATAGACCCAGAGAGACATGCATGCTAGTGGGCTGTAGCACTGTTACCTCTCAGGGCTCTTCCTGTTACACCCCGCAGGGGGGCGCATTTCAGAAGCAGATCCATCCATTTCTATGCTGATCCAGACCAGATGATTCCTGCTGGGGCCTCTGTGAACATGAAGGGTAAGTAGATACATAGATAAATACACAATATGGAGTACTCAGCATTTTTACATCAAACTGATGAATTGGACTCAGAGATTCCATTCTGTTATGTTCCATGTGTAGCATTACACATAGTAAAGAGGTTTAGTGCAAAATTTCACTGCCACATTTTTTTATAAATACATGTATAAACATCCTCTCCTGGAGCCGACACCTTATCGTGGTGGAGGGGTTTGCATGTTCCAGTGATCCCAGGAGCTAAGCTGCCCGGGGCTTTATGCCCCTGGTAGGGTCACCCATGGCAAAGAGGTCCTGGTTGAGGAACCAGACGAACTGCAACTCATTAGATCCCTTATGATGAGTAAAAACATGGATTCACGTTCTCCCTCCCCTGGACGCAGGTCACTAGACTTTTATGGATGGAATTTCTAGGCACAGCCAGGGCGTTGAGGGTGTCCGGTTTGGTGACCTCAGGATTGGGTCTCTGCTTTTTGCAGATGATGTGGTTCTGTTGGGTTCATCAGACTGTGACCTTCGGCTCTCACTGGAGCAGTTCGCAGCCGAGTGTGAAGCGGCTGAGATGAGAATCAGCACCTCCAAATCCGAGACCATGGTCCTCAGCCGGAAAAGGGTGGAGTGCTCTCTCCGGGTCAAGGAGGGGGTCTTTAAGTATTTCAAGGTCTTCTTCACAAGTGAGGGAAGGATGGAGCGGGAGGTCGACAGGCGGATCGGTGACTGCAGTGGGTGCTTGTATACAGCAGTGATATTCCAGCAGACCAGGGGAGGGCAGATGTACTTAAACAAAGTACATCTACACAGTACAGTACAAAAACAATGGCCTCCATCACACCTATCACCCCCCTACCCTCCCCCCTGGAATACACAAAGCGGATGTGAGCCGGCTGTTCCAGAAACAGAAATCCAAGAAGCCCCCAGACCAGACAGTGTCTCCCCCTCCTGCCTCAGAACCTGTGCTGATCAGCTGGCTCCCATCTTCACCCACATCTTCAATAGATCCCTGGAGCTGTGTGAAGTTCCCTCCTGCTTCAAACGCTCCACCATTAATGGTGAACGTCTGGTTTTAGCCCATCTGAAGGACATTACAGGACACCAGCTGGACCTGCAGTTTGCCTACCGGGCAAACAGGTCGGTGGATGATGCAGTGAATATGGGGCTGCATTATATCCTGCAACATCTCGACCGTCCAGGAACTTATGCCAGGATCCTGTTTGTGGACTTTAGTTCGGCTTTCGACACCATTGTGCCTAATCTCCTCTCCTCCAAACTCTCCCATCTCAGCGTATCACCAGCTACCTGCCAGTGGATCACCAGCTTCCTGACAGACAGGAAGCAGCAAGTAAGGCTGGGGGGGTCACTTCGGAAACACAGTCCCTCAGTATCGGTGCCCCTGAAGGATGTGTCCTCTCCCCACTGCTCTTCTCCCTCTACACCAATGACTGCACCTCCAGGAACTCAACTGTAAAACTCCTGAAGTTTGCAGACGCCACCATCATTGGACTCATTCAGGATGGTGATGAGTCTGCAACCAGCAGGAAGTGGAGCGGCTGGTACTCTGGTGCAGTCAGCACAACCTGGAGCTGAACACGCACAAGACTGTAGAGATGACAGTGGACTTCAGGAGACGTCCGTCATCACTGCTCCCCCTCAGCATATCAGACAGCCCGGTGTCTACTGTGGAGTTCTTCAAGTTCCTGGGTACCACCATCTCCCAGGACCTGAAGTGGGAGACCAACATCTCCTCCATCCTCAAAAAGGCCCAGCAGAGGATGTACTTCCTGAGACAACTGAGGGAGTACAGTCTTCCACAGGAGCTGCTGATCCAGTTCTACACTGCAGTCACTGAGTCTGTCCTCTGCTCCTCCATCACAGTCTGGTATGGAGCAGCCACCAAACAGGACAGGAAGAGACTGCAGTGGACCGTAGGGACAGCAGAAAGATCATCGGTGCCCCCCTGCCCTCCATCACAGTCTGGTATGGAGCAGCCACCAAACAGGACAGGAAGAGACTGCAGCGGACCGTACGGACAGCAGAAAGATCATCGGTGCCCCCTGCCCTCCATCACAGTCTGGTATGGAGCAGCCACCAAACAGGACAGGAAGAGACTGCAGCGGACCGTACAGACAGCAGAAAGATCATCGGTGCCCCCCTGCCCTCCATCACAGTCTGGTATGGAGCAGCCACCAAACAGGACAGGAAGAGACTGCAGCGGACCGTACGGACAGCAGAAAGATCATCAGTGCCCCCCTGCCCTCCATCACAGTCTGGTATGGAGCAGCCACCAACCAGGACAGGAAGAGACTGCAGCGGACCGTACGGACAGCAGAAAGATCATCGGTGCCCCCTGCCCTCCATCACAGTCTGGTATGGAGCAGCCACCAAACAGGACAGGAAGAGACTGCAGCGGACCGTACGGACAGCAGAAAGATCATCGGTGCCCCCTGCCCTCCATCACAGTCTGGTATGGAGCAGCCACCAAACAGGACAGGAAGAGACTGCAGCGGACCGTACGGTCAGCAGAAAAGATCATCGGTGCCCCCCTGCCCTCCATCACAGTCTGGTATGGAGCAGCCACCAAACCGGACAGGAAGAGACTGCAGCGGACCGTACGGACAGCAGAAAGATCATCGGTGCCCCCTGCCCTCCATCACAGTCTGGTATGGAGCAGCCACCAACCAGGACAGGAAGAGACTGCAGCGGACCGTACGGACAGCAGAAAGATCGTCGGTGCCCCCCTGCCCTCCATCACAGTCTGGTATGGAGCAGCCACCAAACAGGACAGGAAGAGACTGCAGCGGACCGTAGGGACAGCAGAAAGATCATCGGTGCCCCCCTGCCCTCCATCACAGTCTGGTATGGAGCAGCCACCAAACAGGACAGGAAGAGACTGCAGCGGACCGTACGGACAGCAGAAAGATCATCGGTGCCCCCCTGCCCTCCATCACAGTCTGGTATGGAGCAGCCACCAAACAGGACAGGAAGAGACCGCAGCGGACCGTATAGACAGCAGAAAGATCATCGGTGCCCCCCTGCCCTCCATCCAGGACCTGTCTCTCTCAAGATCCAGGAAAATAGCAGGAAAATCATCACAGATCCCGGACACCCTGGACACAGACTTTCTGACCTGCTGCCCTCTGGCAGACGATATAGAAGCCTGCAGACCAGGACACCCGACACAGGAACAGCTTCTCTCCCCTCGCCATCTCCCTCATAAACAGCTGATCTGTCACACTGCTAAACCCCTACAGCACTGCAACTGCACTGTATGTACAGGCTGTAGGATATATTTCTGTAATCTTTGTATTTTCTGTATATGATTTACGTTGCTTACTATATTGTATTGTTCATTTACACACTTTATGTATATATGTGTGTGTATGTATATATGTACACATGTACTATATATACTGTATATATACAGTATCCAGAAATATATTTACATTTATAAATAGTATAAACATATTATACACACAAATAACACTTTTATACATTTTTTTTAACATTTACCTTTATAAATATAAATCCATATTACATATTCATATTGTAGATTGTTGTTGTTTTTACACTGTTGTGCTTGAGACCATCGACTGGAATCTAATTCCTTGTATGTGTTCGATCAGATACTTGGCCAATAACCACGATTCTGATTCTGATTCTGACAAAGGCTGATTTCCAAGGAACTAAAAGTATGACAAGTTCAGGGTTAGAATTTAATGCTTTATTTCCAGTAGGTTGTGTATGTTTGTAACATTACAAAGTGTTTTTATAAAAATTTTATCATAATTTGAAAACCATGTCAAACACTGTACACCAGGGGTCTCCATCTCCGGTCCTGCAGAGCTACTGTCCAGTAAGTTTTTCTATCCTGCCTGGCTATTTACCTGAGAACAGGTGTGACTCATCCGAAGCCAAGAAGTCACGTGATCTCGTTCAGGACGACCGCTTAGAGTCTCGCTCAGCTCCTAACTATTTAATTTCTCCACCATTTAACCTCCAAAACGCTATTACAACAGTTCCGAATATACTTTAACCATGTCGAAGTCACAAAGATTTTCCCATTTTTTCGTTCTCACACTGACAAGAAAGAAAAAGAAATAAATCGGCTCGACAAGTAGCCGCTAGTCAGTAAGACGACCCATTCTAACACGGGCGGCGCCGATTCTGTGCTGGACCGAATTTTGGCTCGTATCGATGGTATTGAAACATCCCTAGACGCCTTTGACGATATAAAATCATCAGTCTCCTCCACTGAGAGATCTCTTTCTAGCTTATTACTGTTAATGATTTGTTGCGATTGTTCGGCTCCACTACTTACGGTTTGGCGGAGTGGCCCCAACCCCTGCCCCCCGTCTGTGTAAAAGTGAAGTTTGTGTCTCTAAAATCACACCGTGTGTTTATTTTCCGGTAAAATCTGTGACCCCCCCCCCCCCTCCGTATTTACCCCGGTCGGTGTCCGCGATGTGTGATTCATTCCTGCTCGATGGCTCTGCTGCGCCCTTTGCGGGACTGATAATAAAGAGCTCACACTTATATACACACACACACACAACACAATTAACCATGTGTGTGTGTGTGTGTGTGTGTGTGTGTGTGTGTGTGTGTGTGTGTGTGTGTGTGTGTGTATTGAGTTTGATTTATTCTTTACCGATTATTAAAATCAGTTTAACCCGGATGTTTCGACACCCTGACATTAATCCCCAACAATAAATAAAAGAAAAACTTAATATAGCTTCAAAATATTACAGCCTACTTCCCGGTCCATAAGTACGCTGCACAGTATATTAGGCGAACTCATGGCTGAGCGTAAGTAATTAAATATTATTGATGTTAATTCGAAAACTCTTCTGATACACGTAACCTACTGTGCTGTACGGACGTATAATTAATGTTTAATTATATTGAAAATTTTTAATTCCGCTGTATATGTAGGCTGTGTTTAACATATCAATTTTATTATTATTAATTTAATCTTACCTTGAAACATAGAATATCTTTACATTATTCCAGAATCTTCATAAAATGTTTCTTGATAAAATGGCGACTCTGCCTTTAAAATCCCGACACTTAATTTCACTTTCGTTTACAGGCAGGAAATGATCAGCTCCGTCTCATGCAAAAAATGGACACGGACTCAGCGCACATCGTAGGGTATTGGGGGGATATTATCTATATGACTTAATAATTAGTAACAATAACCGTAATTCGGTTATAACACACATTCAGGATGATCGTGCATGTAAAAAGCGGTACTGCAGTAACACTTAAATTATTAACAGTGGCGATTTGAGAAATTTAGAAATGGGGGGATCCAAGCTATTGGGGGGGTCAAAGACAAAACTGTGTAATTTTATAATTTCATCAAAATATATTAACTGGTGTAACGAAGTAAAGGTCAAACTAAACACTTGAATCACACTTTTTTATTTCCAATGCTCAACAAGTACAGGTAATATATTTTACAGACAGAACATTAAACAAAACAAGAACAAAAAATGATATTCAGACAGTTATTACAAAGTAAAAGATACCATCTCAATACCAAATATGACAGAACATTTTAGCACTATGTCTATACATCAGGTAAAAACGCATCAAATCAGGATACAGTTGTGATTGTTTTTTATTTTTAGACTTTCTGATTAGATTAATATAATTTATTAGGTCTAATTTGTGAACAGGGAAAAATAGGTTAGATTTATTGTATTTACATTTAATGAATATAAAATTAATAGTATTAAATTTATCTGTATTATCACGCCCGGCTTGTACGATCCTCCTGTGTGCCACGCCCCCCTCGTTAACCTCATGTGGAACCCCGACATTATCAGATGTTTCTTCTTGTTTCATTCAGTCCTGTGTATTTAAGTCCACGTCAGAGTACGCATCCCCAGTTCCGTCTTTGGCGTCGTGCTCCGTGTTTCGCCTAATCTGTTTGTTCTACCTAATAAGCCGGAGTTCCTGATTCTCCGCTCCCTGCTCGCCCGACGGCGATCGTGACATGTATTCTTCCGGGTACAAAAAACCCGCAAAAAGCATCTTTACAAGAAAACTGAAAATTATGACATACATTTGTTTGTATCATGTTAAGCATATCAGAGTAGAATTTTTCAGAAAAAGGGCAAGACCAAAATAACATTAGTTTTGCAGTCACATTCACAGAAAGAACAGCTGGTGTCAATCTCTCTGATCCTTTTAGATTGAAAATATTTGGACGGATAAACTTTATGTGTCAATTTAAAGGTGACTTCTTCTACATTATTTGTTAATAAAAACTTACATGGTAAAGTCCACACCTTTTTCCAAGGTATATTATCCACTATGCCATTCCAGTATGAAACAACATATGGAACGAAGGTGTAGTTTTGGGTAAAGAATGTCCTGATTTTTAAATTATTATTTCTTGAAAAGCATGTATAGAAAAACACACCTTACCAACAGCAGATTCAACAGGATCCATAGATGGAACAAAATTCTCCAACATAACTACTCCATCAGGGATTGTATCAAAAACAATGGCAAACTTTAGCGCTTATTGGGATTTCAAAAACTGACAGAAACTCTGAATAGCTATAAAGCTGCCCACTCTGCTAAATAGTTGACTTATTAAAAGTACACAGCAAATGTGCCAGTGTTAAATTAACACTGCATGGTGTCTATATGGGTTCACACCATACCAGGAGCTGCACAGAAAAGGGCATCACAACTGTCCTAACACCTTTCCACATATGCTAAACATTCAAGAGCAGGACCGGCAATCAAATACACCCCCACCCCATTAAAACATATACCACTCTGGAGACGTGTGCTGTCGGTTTCCAAGAGATTTTTGCTGACTTCACACCAACATACTATAAAGCCACCAGCACCACAGCTCTCTAATCTTCAGGGTCAGCCAGAACTGAGCCAGCAAACCTTCAATATAAACCAAGAAACAGCTGTAAGGTCCTGTTTGGTCAGAGTCTTTCTCATGATGGTGGGTAAATGTGGGACGGCTCTTCTGGTCCTCATGACTTCTTCTGTGCACATTAAAATGGGGCAGATATGTGGGGATGGAGACTCGGTGACTTACAGTAACACCCTATGGTGTAAATTGAACACTATTTGAGTTAATAAAGTTTAACACTGTAAAAACAACACTCAAGGCACTCTGTAAAGTGTGAAAGATAACACTGGACCCATATAAACACCATGCAGTGTTAATGTAACTCTGGCACATTTGCTGTGTAGTGAGCGGCATTTAGCAACCAGCACCAAAAACATTTTAGCTGTATTTTGTTAGTTTATTTTAAATAAGTCGCCCCTGGTTTATTTAATTACATGTATTAGCTATAGGAACTAGTGCTCGGTATTTACAGTAGTGACATACATTAAAAACATTTCAAAACTTTGGTAGAATAATGCCTTAGTTATTTTAATAAACAAGCTTTTTCAGTAAATGTTTGTTCACACTCATGCGAGCGCACGCACACACAGACACATGCACACACACACACACGCACACACACACACACACACACACACACACACACACACACTCACAAGCAGGCAGGACAACCTCCCAGATGCCACTCTGAGAAGTGTAATGTTTGTGATCGTGGTTAATCTTATGCTACATTAAGGCCCCATAATTAACGATGGGGATTAAATCAGGCGATGAAGACAGCCAGGTTACAATTTCATCACCTTCCAAGCTGGTTTTAAGGTGATGTCATGGTCTGTGCCTATTCTTGAAGTTTCAACTTGTGAGCCTTATGCATTGTATTAAGCTGGTGTCTTTGTCAAAGTACGCATGAAAGAAAATAAGAGTATTTTACTGGGGAACGAGGATCATGACTACAGACTGTTGTGTGTCTGGCTGTAGTACCAACAGCAAGAAAATCCCAGATAGAACACTTTAAACCCAAATCTAAGTTTGTTCTTAGGTCCTACAGGCTTGTTGGCTCAGGGTGTCGTGCTCTTAACATCATGGCTGAGCTCTGCATGTGATATGCATGTTCTGCTGCTTGTTTCCTTGTGCCTGTGTGTGTCTGTGTCTGTCAGTGAGTCCTATGATGCACTGACCTTCTTGGCAGAATATTCCCCTTCCTTACAGTATGTCCTATTGTGACTCCCCTATGATCCTGTACTGAATAGATTATAAAATGCATGGACATAATCAAATGCTACATCTTCCTTAACTATTCATTTAAAATTTTTTAAATGATTTATTTTTCCACTTTTATGTTTAGTGGTCACTCCATAAGAGCTGTCCTTTAACGTGCTGCGCAGTGTCCCTGGATGCTTTGCAGTCCACTGCAAGGCTTGGTCTTGAGGAGTCAATTCATTATGAAATGACTCCCAGTCTGAGCTGTGAGCTAATGCACAATAACCAGAAGCCAGGTAGTGACTCTTGGTTATTGTAGTTGTTCTCTTCTGACCAGGGAGGTGTTCCACTAAGCAGGATTTCTCAGTTAGCGGAGTTAACTTAAGCTAGAAGTCATGATTGTTCAATAGGAATGCTCCTCACCTCTTACTGGACAATTATGAGTGAGCCAGTGTCTTGTTTCATAAGAGAAAATCTGTATCCATCTTCTGAATTATTCTGAATTATTCTACTTCTAAACAAACAGTTATCCTCAGAGGCAGCATAACATCCTGGCAGCTGCTCAATGCAGCATTGAAAAGCACTACAGAGTAATGAGCTCACAGATGTAATGAGCACAGAGCATCACCAGCACGCTGCTCTCAGCAGTTGAGGACATTAATTTTTCCCCACAGAATACTCTGCTTGTGTAGTGTTTGTACTTGGCCTGATACTGAAGGGGCATAAGTGATAATTAAGTGACATGATAATAAAGTGCATTGCTGGGTGTCTCTTTGCCAACCTCGCATGAAACAGTACTGTGATGCAAGACAGGGAGCTCGCACTCCCTCATTCAGAGAAGGGCACAGAGTGCGGCTGTGGAAACCAGCGCATGTGCAAAAAGGGCATCAGAAATTCTCTGCACCCATCGAGACCCATCCTGGCTGACGGGAAAGCATGGCATGCTGCCCATTTGGCCTCAGTACCCAGTGGACTTCCCAAATTTCCAGCCCTGCCAAAGACTGGTCCTGAAAGAACAGTTGAGCTTGGAATGGCCTAAGGAACTGGAAGCTGTGCAGCCAGCGCACACAAACCATCATCGGCTCAAGGACTATGGAACTTCACAGAATTAAACAAAGAAATGAAATGCATGTTCTGAGCGTGATTTTCTGGTTAGAAAGAGATACCTTAAAGGAAAAGAGAGATTCAGTGTAAAATATATAACAGTTGTTCATAGATCCTCTTACTGTGGTCCTCAGTGAATGGAACATTTCTAATTGTAAATGATTTCTGTTGGAAGCAAAACAGGCAGTTCATAGTGAAATGGTTGTGCACTTACAGGAAGGCACAAGCACAATGTTTTTTGTTGAACTTACATTATTTTTTGTCTGGGGTGTAATGACCTTATAGGAAGAAATGTTACAGGTAAGGCGTGTCTTTTATAGAATACAGTGCTGCTGCAGGAAGAAGAATACATAAGTAAAGGGGGGATGTTGTGTTCAGTTAGTAATTGTTCTGTTTTCCATATTACTGTATGTCACAAGAGGGTGCTGTAAGGCTGTTTTATTCGACTTCAATTCCTATTCCAAGAGTCAAGAATGGATAGTTGATCCCAAGCAGCAGTTTTCCAGATTATCAACTTCAAAAACTTAAATATATGAGAGAAAAAAAGTCTTTGTAAAATTAAGAAGTATATAATACTATGAATGACAAGGGGTCTTAATACTTTTCATTTAATTTTATTAACTCAATCTTTTGCTGGCAAGTATACCTTTTAAATTATATACATAACAGTACAACTGCATTATTTGTGTTTTGTATGCACACTTCATACAAAGCAAAAGGTTATGGCGGCTACTTCATTAATAGTATTTCTTATTGATACTTTACAATTCCGTTCTATTGCCCAACTCCCAAAGGATCATACAGTTTTATTAAAACATAGTAGTCTACGGAAATGTCAATACTAATCATACATTTGAGTGACATAACTAAATAGACATATGTTGACACATAGACACAGATAAAAACAATTAAACTCCCTCTATGTGAAAATGACATGTGACACACGTCCTCAATGTTAAAATCCATGATTGTAAAAAATGACCATCGTTGCTAATGTTATATCTCAGGTCTCAGATTACTTCGTTAAGTGTCAATTAAACTGAAAAAAAAAATCACAGAAAAAGGCAAGCTTATTTGCCGACATTTAGTAACCGACAAGCTGATTAAGGAGGACTAAACCTGTACCTGGCTTTCCTTTCAGCTCCTTGGGGATGGCTAATCTTCAAATTTTATTACAAATACTACAACTTTATTTTGTGCCTTGCTTAAAGTAAAATATCTCCAGACTACTAAATACCGCATTAATGGTGACATTTTTAAACTGATTCGCTTCTTTCGCCTCACTCTTCTCTATGTGACGGGTGGGCGTGGTTGATCTAGCCGGCTCCCGATTGGCGGGTATTCGGTAGCTCCTGTGTCATGTGACTGGTAGTAGCGTAGGCAGCACCGCCATAGATTTGAAACCCTGTGTGCCTCGTTGGGCGATACGCCATATTGGCGCGGCAATTGTGAAATAGAAGAGTGATATCTCTTAGTGAACCGACTATTTTCGAAACTGCAACAACATGAGGAATGTTAAAACTAGAAAACAGGGAACCACATTTCACAGGTAAAAAAATCTGCGGTACAGTCAAATAAGATACATAACGTGTATAATAGCATGATTAGTTTTCGTTGAGAGTACTATCAGCAGTACTACATACATTTGGGGGGGGCAGTAGTGGTGGGCTTGTTTACTTATTCTACATAATTGTAAGATATAAATGCGTTAATTAGTAAAGAAGTTATGGCTAAAAGATCTTTCCATCTACACCCTGACATGTTGCTTGTTTATGTCTAATTATCGCTCCAAGATGGTGGCGCTGCTGACACGTTGTGGAAAAGCGAGGTGAGGCATCTAGGCTTTGAAATTCATGAGCACCACGATGTACTTCGTTTAAATGGGTGGTTCACCCCAAAACTATAAAAACATATTTTAGAGGGGTCTTAATGTTATCTATTCATCAAAGTTCTGCTGGGAGTTGTTCAGGTTTGGAAATATCAGCCGTAGAAATGTCGGGCTTCTATCGAAGTACACTACTCGTATCTCTGCGCATTAGACACAAGCACGAGCTGCCTTGCGTTATCTGCTGCGCAGTGATATTATTGGTGTGTGGAGTCGGGTAGAAGGAAATAGTTCGTATATTAAACTGCTCGCGACGAAGTCTGTGGATTTTCTTAACCTGTTCCTGATTTCTGGTAAGAGATATTGCTGTTGAATTTTTCAAATACGTTGTTCTGGTGCTTTAAGTAGTGAAAGCAAAATTGAATCTTATTATATTGCTTATTCATTAATAAGTAGCTATAACATGTATACTGCCAAATGTTTTGATTTAATAAATATTTAAAATTAATAAATATTTCAAAAATACTTCAACATTTAAAATAGTTCATGATTTTCAGGAGCGGTACAGTGGTTAGCACTGTTGCCTCACACGTCTGGGTTCCAGGTTCGAGTCTCCGCATGGGTCACATGTGTGCGGAGTTTGCATGTTCTCCCCATGTCGTCGTGGGGTTTCCTCTGGGTACTTCGGTTTCCCCCCACATTCCAAAGACATGCTGAGGCTAATTGGACTTGCTAAATTGCCTGTAGGAGAGCATGTGTGAGTGAATGGTGTGTGAGTGTGCCCTGCGATGGGCTGGCCCCCCATCCTGGGTTGATTGATGGATGATTTTCAGGTCACACCGCCCCCTCAGAGCCCACCAATCAGTGACTGTCTCACAGTGTGATGTAATACACAATGTCCGCACCACCCACTTTTCAGTGAGCAGTAAAAACACACCAGCTTGTCTCAGCGGACAGCGGCTCTTATCAGTTATGGGGAAAAGGACGAGATATCAAAAGTAAAAATAAATATATCACATTTGGTTAACATCAAATGAAAACAGCCCTGCAATAATATATTGGATTCTAGGATATCACCTATTAAAAGGGTGAATCTATTCTAGCAGACCATAAAAATCCAATTATGAACAGTGAAAATGGGCATAATAGGTCCCTACAAACGACAGGTTTCTGTCCATGGTGCTGAAAACCAGGATTGGCAGATTTCACATTACAGCGATTCCCCCACTATATCGCGGATTTTCCTCCGACGCCTCACAATTCTCTGCGTATCCGGTATATTGTTTGTGGTCCGATTGTTTTCGTTTTGTTCTAAGCCCTACGATGGAAGTCGTTGACTATTCAGGAATAGGTAAAACTTCTGGATGTGCTTCGGGAAGGAAAGCGTTATGCGGACGGCGTTCGCCATTATGGCTTGAATGAATCAACAGTATGCTACATGAAGAAGGATG
Source organism: Brienomyrus brachyistius (assembly GCF_023856365.1). Taxonomy (NCBI): domain Eukaryota; kingdom Metazoa; phylum Chordata; class Actinopteri; order Osteoglossiformes; family Mormyridae; genus Brienomyrus; species Brienomyrus brachyistius. Next base: position 519,803 of record NW_026042362.1, on the reverse strand, counting down.
AAAAGAATATGTAAGAGCCACACTCTAAAAAGAGAATTTGAGCTGTAGTTGAGGTAAAGCAATATTTTAAATGATTATTATTCAGTTTTCTGCTTTAGTCACGGTTATATGTGTTTTGGGTTTCCCTCAACTTGAAATTACAACCTGTTGTCTTAACTTGCTATTCTCATTTAAACCAAAGAGCTCTAATTAAGTTCCACTTATTGTGCGTCGTGCATCTGACGTCATGACGTCAAAGTCTTCCAGAATATTCCTGCTGCGCGGTTAAGACGCCATTATCTCGTTAAGGTGACTTCCAAAGAAAAGTAAGTATATAATACTGTTTTTAAAGTGTATTGTGTGGTGAAATAATGTATCCTGCTACATATTTATTGGTTTTCCTATGTTGGTGAGATTTTGTTGTTGAAGTAGTAAACTGAATCAGACCAGCTATCGTCAGGTTATGCGAACTCACGCGGTTTCGCGCTGTGGCCATATGATTCACCGCCATCATGATTCACCGCGAGTTTTTGGCGCTGTGAGTACGTTTCCATCTTTATGTGCGAAAAATTAAACGTTTGATTTTTTTGTCGGTCCTCGCAGAATATAACGTTTTTCTTAATAGCAGTAAAAGTTTAGTGAAACTTCTACTGCGCGCGCGTGTGCGTGCACGCACTCTCGGCATGGGCAGCCATAACTTAAATTTGGAACGTTTTTGCTACCGCGATTTTGAGGACGGCTGTGCGTTAGTTACAATATTGAAAGGCAATTTTTGACATACTGTATTCTGTTCTCGGGAACGTGTACAAATGCAGCAATGAACAGTGTCCTGTGGAAATGTACTTATATCAGCTGGTGGTCGGTGTTTATGCATATGAAAATGGTAAGCATTAACTAAGCATTACATCTCTTGGGAGTACAGTATTTTATACACTGTTGTGTGCTTTTGTATCTTTGCTGCTGTTACTACTGCATGCTGGCAAGATCTTGTCAGTCTATAAACACCTGTCAAACGGGATAACCAGCCACATGCAGTACTGCTGAAACTTCCACAATTAAAGTACCGACGACAGGAGGTAGTCAACCAAGAACCCGCCATAAAGGACTTCAAGGATAGATGGCCTGCATTGTTCTGTCCAAAAGAGGTAATGAGAAATTTAGTGACCTTAGTGATCTTGTTTTTTGGTGGTGGTTTTTTTTTTTTTATTTTTTTTTTACATTCACTTGGTCATAATTTGTATAAAATTGTTCTTACTAACAGTTATACACACATTTGTCATACTTTTGGGGGCATGTTACTGTACAGTGAGATTGTATGTAGACTAAGATAATCATTTGCACTTTTTTGGACTGCCCTTTTTTATTTCAGATTAATGCAGAGTTCCAGAGGCTCATGGCAGTCCCTCTTGAAGAAAAATTCATGGCCCAGTTAGACCTGCACTCAAGTCAGCTCATCAGAGTCGTCCGTTCTAAAGGAGGAACAACCCGGCAAAAGACTGCTCACATTATTGAAACTTTGGACCAGGTAAACATGCTTAACACTAAGGGCCCATGATTGTTTCGTTTCCTAACTAAATGTGTTGTCAGGTATTTACTTTATAACACATACCTTTACATAAAACTAATACTAATGTTACTTACTGATATGGTAACAAGGCATGTTTTTTTGCACTTCAACTTGCAAATGATTCATAGAATTAGGTTATCACTAGCAAATGTTAATTCCTTCCCTTATTTGACCTAGGGTAAATATTGTCAATTTAAAAAAGAAAAACACAAATGTTTCATTTGAAAAAGTTTTCCTAAATATTAATGTTGTCCCTATATGTATTTTTTCCCTTCAGAGTGTCTATATAAACAAGTGTCAAAATAAGTGAAACTTATAAAGATTGTCATTTCAGACAGAGGACATTCATCTTCGGAGGGAATCGGTTCTGAAAGCACTCATCATCTTTCTGGGGGAAGATCCAGATGATCTGATCAAGGAATATTTTGTAAGTTTCAAGTAATTTGTATGTCTACACATCTTAATAAAAGGGACACACATAAATATTCTAGATTACTATCTAGAGTCTAGTCTAGTTTGTAATAGGGGTGTAAAGGATCACAAAAGTCATGGTCACAGATTTTAAGTTACAGATCAAATAATTTTTTGGAACAGCCCTACCCCCAATAAAATGTTAAAAGAAAATTGTCTGTGTGGAGCAGCTGAGGTCATACAGACACAGATAAGAGGCTGCAACAGAAATATCATAACTGTATTTTCACATCTGCTAATCTCACTCACTAGTCCTTTCAAGGGCTAATAAACTGCTCTATTATAATATTATATTAAATGATGTTGGATTCATATTACACTGCTCCACCTGCCACTACTGTCATCGTCAACTGCTTTGTGCGTTGTTCACATGAGCAGACAACTACTTTGCATCTTCACACAGCAGTTTTGTGTGAATATGTAGGGAATAAGTAGATCTGCTCTAAAAAAGCAACTGTAGCAGTAAAACTGTTTATAATATTGTTAAAATCAGGAAATCATCTGTAGTTCATGTGTCAAACCATCGAGGGTGATCAAAACAGATTGCACATCAGCTGCAGTCCCTTACAGCACTAGCTTGATCTATTTTAGATATAATAAAGTAAAAATGTTACCTAATGTTTAACACAGTGTTGCGTTCTGTAATGTTACTATTACATTGGGCCTGTTCAAAAATCTTGCCAAAATAAACTGTTCAGTAATCGTGGTCTATAGTATGTATATGGTCATGATGATGATTTTTTTTTCTTGCCGTAATCGAGCAGCCCTAATACTTAACAGTTCATAAACTGTGCTGTTAGATTTTTGTATTCTCTTTAAGGTGAAATCAGTGAGTTTTCACATTAACAATGGAATGATTAAATTATTGTTCCATAAAGCATGAATATTTACTTTGTAACCTGATGTATCTGATGTTTTGTGTACTGTACTGTAGGACTCGACTGCAGATGATGCACAGAAGGACCTGGAGCAGCTCACCATGGGAGTGTTTGTGATACGAAAGGAAGGGGAAGGACCACAGGAGCCAGCTGAAAAGATAGGCATCGTCATTGAGGGAGTGGAGGTCTTGAATGAACTTAATTCAGTTGCTTCTGCTTGTGCCCTGCTTCTGGGTTTGATATATGAACTCAATCTGGCTTATCCAAAATGTCTCCATTTCACTTTTGAAGTGCTTCAGAAAATTATCATGGAGCTTGACAAGCACAAGATGTCCCCCAAAGTTCAGAACCTCTTTTGCAGGCTTAAAAGCTCAGAGTGATGACATTCTGCAAATGCATTGCTCCTCTGGACCAAACTTTTTTTTTTCCCCCCCAATTCAAAATTTCTTTTGGGGAACTAAAGGAAGACAATGATATTAAAACAAGAGTATTTAAATGTAAAATGGAGTCTGTTGTTGGGCTGTTGGACGTTCTTTGTTTGTTGAGCTGGCCTCAAACCACAATTTGAAATACATCTCTGGTTTTACACAAGGTTTTCTCAAGACATGTTTTATTGTATTTGTATGGAACTTTTTTTTATTTCAGTTTTATATCAATGTTCAAAAAGTTAAGCGTACACAGCTTCTTTAGATCAGTTGTTAAAGCTCAAACTAAGGAGCCACTGTGGTTTATGTGGAAAAACTTCAGGTAGGGAAGGACATACTTTACAGTATATAAATGGTCATTTTCAGTTTTCTCCTAATCACCTTTTGTATCTAGGTGGTGGCAAACACTTTTTGTTGATTTATTTTTTTTCAGTACTACAGCTGTCCATTTAACAGCAATGTAATTGTGTTTTTAAGATTTAGACATAATTAACAGACCAAAAGTGTTTTTAGTTTTTCCTCTCCTGGTGAATGTTCCCTTACGCTGCACAGTATTCACTGCCTGTTGGTAAAAAAATTTGTTAAAGATGCAGAATTTGGCAGGAAGTCAAATTTGTTCATGTTATTTGGACACTAGTGTGAGCTGTATGTTGTGAAACAGTTAAGCATAGCCTATTGATTCCTTCCTTGACACCTGGGTGTCACGACCGGTCGCGGAGGTAAGCGGCGATCGTGCGGTAGGGCGTGGAAGGAGCAGGCAGGCAAGCGGGATAACAGGAAAACGGGGGTTTAATGAGGTAACGGGGAGCAGGAGACATGTAACGCTGTTGTGTTCACTGACTGTAATTACAACCTCAGAACATTAGGTGGCAGTGTTAAAAGGCAGAGACCGTAGGATGAGAGAAGAGAGAAGAAGAAGTGTGAATAAGAGTGAGACGTATACGACATGCTTGCTCCTGTGCTACCTTGATTATTTCTATGTAATGTTTTGTTAAGTAAACAGCATTTTGTTCTAACGCATTCGTATATGCTCCGGCCTGCTTATTCGAGCGCCTTACTACATTTCTGGCAACACTACATTTTTGGCGACGAGTTTTGTGTTTTCACCTCTTCTTTTTTTTTGCTGACTCACCATGGCTGGAAACGTGCCTGCACCTCCGATGTTTTTGCCGTGTCCGGGAGAGCCCCCGATACCTTTCGACATGTGGCTGCGGATTTTCAAAAACTACCTACTGGTAATTAATGCAACGGGAAATGCTTGGCCTGAAGCGCGCAGGAGAGCTACGCTACTCCACTGTCTCGGAACCGAGGGACAACGGACTTTCTACTCGCTACCAGATACGGGTGACTCCTTTGACTCTGCTGTCACTGCTTTAGAGAAACATTATACACCTAAAGTAAACGTTGTTGTGGAACGACATACCTTCAGACAGCGAAAACAAGCACCTCATGAGACTATTATACAGTATGCGGCCGTATTGCGTGATCTCGCTTCAAAATGTGGATTTGATGATAAAACCGATGAGATGATCCGTGATCAGCTGATTGAACATGTGAATAACTCAAACATAAGAGAGAGGCTCCTGCTCGAATCGGATCTGACACTGGACAAAGCCTTAACACTTGCATCACAAGTAGAATCTGCTATTCAACAAGCTAAAACTATAACAGGAAACGACAGTGTCCCAGTGCAAGCTGTACAACCCCGTTCACAATTCACTAAAAAGAAATACACACAGCACATTCATCCTAATAAGCCATTCAATGCCTCCACTACATCTTCCCGCAGCTGTTTCAGGTGTGGTTCTAACACACATCTGGCTAATTCTTCTCAGTGTCCTGCAGCCAAAGCAACTTGCAAGTCTTGCCATAAAGTTGGACATTTTGCTCGTGTTTGCCGCTCATCCAAGACAAGTGATGTACGTGAGATTCAGCTACCTAAACTGACTGTGCTATACTTAAACAACACTTGCCATGCACCACATACACTCACATGCAAAATCAATATCAGTACTCCTGCTTCTCTTACCAAAGAGCATGAAATGGTTGTTGACACAGGATCAGCAGTATCTATTTTGCCACACCACATCTATGTTCAGTATTTCAATGACACACCACTGCTTCCACCAGTTAGTCAGTTAGTGACTTATACAAGGAAGAGAATTCCTGTGCTTGGTTGCCTACAAGTCAAAGTGAGTAGAGGAGTTCTCACTGCCCCTGTTACATTTTACGTGGTGAAGAAGGGCACTTCTCTTTTAGGAAGAGATCTCATGAAAGCCTTAAGCATCTGCATTGAAGGTAACACTATCCTTCCTCCCGTGTTTACCACAAACTCTGCATCTGCTCCCTGTATCCCTACTGCTCCTGCTGTTAGCTGTGTGACTGTTTCAACCGCTTCCTGTATCCCTACTACTCCAGACATTGGTTGTGCACAAAACTTTGTGCATAAGGTGAAAATTGACCCCACTGTTAAACCAGTACGCCAGAAATTACGACGCCTGCCTTTTGCTGTAAGAGCTTCTGTCTCAGCTGAACTTGACCGCTTGCTGAAAGCTGGTGTGATTGAGAACATTGATGCATCACCTTGGGTTTCGCCTATTGTAGTTACAGGACGGAAAACTGGTGGAATACGAATGTGCACAGATCTCCGTGAACCAAACAAGGCTGTGGTCACAGATTGCTACCCTCTACCTCATGTGGATGAACTGCTTGCAAATTTACAAGGTGCAAAGCTGTTTTCTACAATCGATCTGGCTAATGCATACTACCAGTTGCCTCTTCATGAAGATAGCAGAGACCTTACAGCATTCATCACACACGATGGTCTGTTCCGATTCTGCAGAGTTCCTTATGGCCTCGCATCAGCCCCCTCAGCCTTCCAGAAAATGATGGCTGACATTCTCAACGGTCTTCCAGGTGTTCAAAATTATTTGGATGACCTTATTGTCTATGGCAACTCCCCTGTTGAGCATGACCAGAACCTCAACGCTGTCCTCCAAAAGCTGAAGGAGGCTGGATTGGTTCTCAATGAGAACAAATGTCACTTCAGGAAAACCTCCCTACGCTTCCTAGGTCATGTCATTACTGTAGATGGCATTCTTCCTGACCAAGAACACATTAATGCTGTCCTGAAAGCCCCTCCTCCATCTGACGCTGTTGCCCTGAGATCGTTTCTGGGCCTAGTGTCCTGGTATTCAAAGTTTCTGCCTAACTTTGCGACGGTTGTGGCTCCTATGCGTGCCTGTGTCAGTGAAAAAGACACATTTACATGGTCTCCTGCAGCACAAAGCAGCTTTGAGGAAGTTAAGCAACTTCTTGTGAACAGTCCTGCGCTTGCTCTTTTTAACCCTTCTCTACGACCGGTAATTTCCACAGATGCAAGTGACTATGGACTTGGAGCTGTCTTTGCACAAGTACAGCCTGATGGCACAGAGAAGCCTGTGGCTTTCGCTTCCCGCACACTGACTGAAACGGAGAGGAAATACTCGACTGTTGAAAAAGAAGCACTTGCTTGTGTGTGGGCTACAGAAAAATGGAGAACATACCTGTGGGGACGTCGTTTTACTCTCCGCACAGATCATCAGGCATTGACAACACTGCTCAGCACAAAGGGAATCGGTCGGGCTGGTATGCGGGTTGCCCGCTGGTCTGCACGCCTGCTCTGTTTTGACTATGATGTTGTCTATCGACCAGGCTCCCAGAACTATACGGCTGATTGTCTCTCGCGCCTTCCTCTGCCTGCGCCTCCTGACTCTATTTCAGATTCAGAACCCGAGATGGTGGCACATATTTCTGCTGTCCTAAGCTCCCTTCCGGTGGTTGACTTCAACTCTGCTTGTTCTACTTGTCCTGAACTGTCAGCTCTGCGCTCACAAATTGAAAGTGGTTGGCCTCCATCCGTTAAATCAGTAAGTGGTATACTAGCCCTATACTATAAGATCAGAGATGAGCTCTCCGTTAAGGATAACTACATCCTCAGAGGCTCAAGACTCATCGTGCCACTCCCCTTACGACACACACTGATCACGCTTGCACATGAGAGTCATCAAGGAATTGTCCGCACAAAACAACGTCTGCGCGACCTCTACTGGTGGCCAAAGATGGATTCACAAGTTCAGTCTTGCATTGCTTCATGTATACTCTGCCAGGCTAATGATAAAACAGCTTCTACTCACCCTGCTCCTTTGCAACCAGTCCCACTGCCTGATGGACCATGGAAGAAACTTGGCCTTGATATTGTTGGACCCTTTGACACTGCAGTTGCTGCTTGTAGATACGCTATCACGCTGACAGATTATTATTCAAAGTGGCCAGAAGTTGCCTTTTCACATACCGCCACTACTGAAGATGTTATTCACTTCCTGACATCTATTTTCTGTCGTCATGGTAACCCAGAGAACATTGTCACAGACAATGGTCCACAGTTCACCTCTGCAGCTTTTGCATCATTCCTGCACACCTATGGTATCTCCCATAGCAGAACATCAGTCTACTATCCAGCTGCTAACGGAGCTGTCGAGAGATTCCATCGTGCCCTGAGAAGCTGCATTCAAACCGCTATTCAACAGTCACAACCATGGAATGAGACTGTTATGAACTGGCTCCAGGTGTATCGTGCAACGCCACATGCCGCAACTTCCACCTCACCATATGAACTACTTTATGGTAGGAAAATGCGCACCAAATTGGATATTCTTCCTCTGCCGTCTGCCATGTCTCCGCTGGATGTTTCTGCTCGTCGTGCAGTTCAGAGACATCAGAATAACATGCAGCATTACACTGATGCTAAACGTGGCGCATGCATGCCTTCTTTTCGACCAGGAGAGAGAGTGAGGATAAGGAAGCCTCATCACGTCCCTAAAGCTCATCCCAGATTTACTTCCCCTACAACCGTGAGGAAGAGGATAGGTCCAAATTCTTTCTTGCTGAGTGATGGAAAAATTTGGAATGCCTCTCATCTTGCCAAGATTCCTCCTGTGGCTGGACAAGACTGCGACACATCTCGACTGATACACACAGGTGTTAGTCATTCCCCCTCTTACAAACAGCCACGTGTTAAATACAAGCCCAAGTGGCTTAAGGACTATGTCATGCAATAGTTGATTAAAGAGAAGCTGGGATGATTCTAGTAACTTGATTGTTATAACTAAGACTGTTTACAAGGTTCGAAGTACTTCAGTTTATTCTCTAGATAAGAGTCAAGTTTAAGTATAGGTAATTTACTGTTTACAGTGATTTTACAGTTACATGTTAATGCACCTTATGTAAAGATACTTTATTCACGATTTCTGATGCAATGGTACCACAAGAGTTGTATTTGACAGAACTACATTTCAATTCATTACATTTAACTACTACGTTTTCCTGTTTGCATTCACTTTGTATAGAGAGTGTATTCTTTTACAGAGAGAGATGTTGTGTTCACTGACTGTAATTACAACCTCAGAACATTAGGTGGCAGTGTTAAAAGGCAGAGACCGTAGGATGAGAGAAGAGAGAAGAAGAAGTGTGAATAAGAGTGAGACGTATACGACATGCTTGCTCCTGTGCTACCTTGATTATTTCTATGTAATGTTTTGTTAAGTAAACAGCATTTTGTTCTAACGCATTCGTATATGCTCCGGCCTGCTTATTCGAGCGCCTTACTACATTTCTGGCAACACTACAAACGCCACTAACATCAATGACAGACCAAGCAAACTGGGGAGACCAGGACTTAAATACACCAGACTGAATGACAGCAAACGGAAACAGCTGGGTACAATTCGGGAAACACACGTGGGTAAGCAGGGGGCGTGGCACACAGGAGGAGCGGACGAGCCGGGCATGACAGAACCCCCCCCCAAAGGCGCGCTACACCGGGCGCGCCAAGGAAGGGGGCGACGGACGGGACGAGGCAGAACAGGACCTGGAAAACAAGAACAGAATCAACGCACGACGGGGAACAGGACCGAAGCACTAAACAAGGCAAGAGACAGAACATAGGACAGGAGCTGACAAAGGGCCGGGAAAGCGGAGAGACAGATCAGAAAGGGAGACACAGAGGGAACAGGCGGGACAAAAGGACCGGGAGTGAACGGAGGGAAGCCAGAGGGAGAAGGAGGAACACAAGGAGCGAAGGGACGAGGGACAAAGGCGGAAGGAGGAGAAAAGACAGGCGGGACAGAGATGGGAAAGAAGGGAGAGAAGGAGGGGGAAGGAAGGGGAGCCCGAGGGAGCCCCAGCGGGCGACGGGCGGCAGCCGGGAGGCCGGAGCCGGAGGGGGCCGAGAAGGGGCAGAGGAGACAGGGCGAGGGACCCGCGGAGGGGCCAGGGAGGGAGCAGGAGGGAGCACCAGGGAAGGGGACGAGGGAGCTGGAAGGGGCCAGGGCGAAGGCACGGAGGAGGGGGGAGCCGCAGCAGGCGGCGATGTCCGGGGGAGGGCCGGAGGTAGGGGCCCCGCAGGCGACCGAGGAGCCGCCGTCGGGGAACCCCCAGGCGACCGACCAGGACCCGGAGAGGGGAGCGAGGCAGGGCGACGAGGCACCGGAGAGGGACCTGCAGGCGACAGCCGACCCGGAGGGCCGGGACCCGCAGGCGCCAACCGAGCCCCAGCGCAGGCGAGGCAGGGCGAGCCAGGGGGCAGGGCAGGCGGGACCCCAGCCCTGCGTCTGTGTCCCCTCCCTTTACGGGACACAGACATGACCCCAGGTCGGGGTCGAGTTCGCCGGGGCGAGGGAGAAACTGTCACAGGGGGAGAAGGGACAGGAGCGCGGTCAGGAGCTGCAGGTGGCTGCAGTGGGGGCGCCGGCCCGGGAGCTGCAGGTGGCTGCAGTGGGGGCGCCTGGACAGGAACAGGAGCGCGGTCAGGAACAGGAGCTGGCTGCAGTGGGGGCACCTGCCCGGGAGCTGCAGCAGGCGGCTGCAGAGGGGGCGCCTGCCCGGGAGCTGCAGCAGGCGGCTGCAGAGGGGGCGCCTCTGCAGGAACTGGAGCGCGGTCAGGAACAGGAGCGCGGTCAGGAACAGGAGCGCGGTCAGGAACAGGAGCTGGCTGCAGTGGGGGCGCCTGCCCGGGAGCTGCAGCAGGCGGCTGCAGAGGGGGCGCCTGCCCGGGAGCTGCAGCAGGCGGCTGCAGAGGGGGCGCCTCTGCAGGAACTGGAGCGCGGTCAGGAACAGGAGGTGGCTGCAGTGGGGGCGCCGGCCCGGGAGCTGCAGGTGGCTGCAGTGGGGGCGCCGGCCCGGGAGCTGCAGGTTGCTGCAGTGGGGGCGCCTGCCCGGGAGCTGCAGCAGGCGGCGGCGGCTGCACGGGAGCGGGGTCCGCCGGCAATGGCGGCTGCACGGGAGCGGGGTCCGCCGGCAATGGCGGCTGCGCGGGAGCGCAAGCCGCAGGTGGAGGAAGCTGCGCAGATCTACCGGACAGCGGCGATGGCTGCTCCGGCTGCGCAGGTTGCAGAGGCTGGCGCTGCGCTGATAGCGCAGGCAGAACTGGCACGTCCTGGGAGGGGGAGACGGGCGCGGTCCTCTTCGGGACCTGGGGTATCGAGTCCCTTACGGCCCTAATACCTCCCCAATTAGCCAGGTGTTCGGGCCGGTGATTATACCAGTACAGGGGCGGTAGTTCATCCGGAGCGAACGGCTCCAGCTCGGGATACGAGAAAGGAATGTCCTCCTCGTCGCTGCTGGAAGCCCCGACTCTCACCATGAAGTGGACTCCCCTATGGAACGGGTCAGGGACGGAGCCCTGGACGAGTCCCTCTCTCTCGTCCTCAGCGAAAGACCAGGAGTCGGCGAGGGAGCATGTGCCCAGTCGGATGGGCTCAGGCAGGGGCTTCCTTCTCCTCTGCTTCCTCCTTTTCTTCTGGTCTGTCATTCTGTCACGACCGGTCGTGGAGGTAAGCGGCGATCGTGCGGTAGGGCGTGGAAGGAGCAGGCAGGCAAGCGGGATAACAGGAAAACGGGGGTTTAATGAGGTAACGGGGAGCAGGAGACATGTAACGCCACTAACATCAATGACAGACCAAGCAAACTGGGGAGACCAGGACTTAAATACACCAGACTGAATGACAGCAAACGGAAACAGCTGGGTACAATTCGGGAAACACACGTGGGTAAGCAGGGGGCGTGGCACACAGGAGGAGCGGACGAGCCGGGCATGACAGAACCCCCCCCCAAAGGCGCGCTACACCGGGCGCGCCAAGGAAGGGGGCGACGGACGGGACGAGGCAGAACAGGACCTGGAAAACAAGAACAGAATCAACGCACGACGGGGAACAGGACCGAAGCACTAAACAAGGCAAGAGACAGAACATAGGACAGGAGCTGACAAAGGGCCGGGAAAGCGGAGAGACAGATCAGAAAGGGAGACACAGAGGGAACAGGCGGGACAAAAGGACCGGGAGTGAACGGAGGGAAGCCAGAGGGAGAAGGAGGAACACAAGGAGCGAAGGGACGAGGGACAAAGGCGGAAGGAGGAGAAAAGACAGGCGGGACAGAGATGGGAAAGAAGGGAGAGAAGGAGGGGGAAGGAAGGGGAGCCCGAGGGAGCCCCAGCGGGCGACGGGCGGCAGCCGGAGGGGCCGCAGGCGGCCGGGAGGCCGGAGCCGGAGGGGGCCGAGAAGGGGCAGAGGAGACAGGGCGAGGGACCCGCGGAGGGGCCAGGGAGGGAGCAGGAGGGAGCACCAGGGAAGGGGACGAGGGAGCTGGAAGGGGCCAGGGCGAAGGCACGGAGGAGGGGGGAGCCGCAGCAGGCGGCGATGTCCGGGGGAGGGCCGGAGGTAGGGGCCCCGCAGGCGACCGAGGAGCCGCCGTCGGGGAACCCCCAGGCGACCGACCAGGACCCGGAGATGGGAGCGAGGCAGGGCGACGAGGCACCGGAGAGGGACCTGCAGGCGACAGCCGACCCGGAGGGCCGGGACCCGCAGGCGCCAACCGAGCTCCAGCGCAGGCGAGGCAGGGCGAGCCAGGGGGCAGGGCGGGCGGGACCCCAGCCCTGCGTCTGTGTCCCCTCCCTTTACGGGACACAGACATGACCCCAGGTCGGGGTCGAGTTCGCCGGGGCGAGGGAGAAACTGTCACAGGGGGAGAAGGGACAGGAGCGCGGTCAGGAGCTGCAGGTGGCTGCAGTGGGGGCGCCGGCCCGGGAGCTGCAGGTGGCTGCAGTGGGGGCGCCTGGACAGGAACAGGAGCGCGGTCAGGAACAGGAGCTGGCTGCAGTGGGGGCGCCTGCCCGGGAGCTGCAGCAGGCGGCTGCAGAGGGGGCGCCTGCCCGGGAGCTGCAGCAGGCGGCTGCAGAGGGGGCGCCTCTGCAGGAACTGGAGCGCGGTCAGGAACAGGAGCGCGGTCAGGAACAGGAGCGCGGTCAGGAACAGGAGCTGGCTGCAGTGGGGGCGCCTGCCCGGGAGCTGCAGCAGGCGGCTGCAGAGGGGGCGCCTGCCCGGGAGCTGCAGCAGGCGGCTGCAGAGGGGGCGCCTCTGCAGGAACTGGAGCGCGGTCAGGAACAGGAGGTGGCTGCAGTGGGGGCGCCGGCCCGGGAGCTGCAGGTGGCTGCAGTGGGGGCGCCGGCCCGGGAGCTGCAGGTTGCTGCAGTGGGGGCGCCTGCCCGGGAGCTGCAGCAGGCGGCGGCGGCTGCACGGGAGCGGGGTCCGCCGGCAATGGCGGCTGCACGGGAGCGGGGTCCGCCGGCAATGGCGGCTGCGCGGGAGCGCAAGCCGCAGGTGGAGGAAGCTGCGCAGATCTACCGGACAGCGGCGATGGCTGCTCCGGCTGCGCAGGTTGCAGAGGCTGGCGCTGCGCTAATAGCGCAGGCAGAACTGGCACGTCCTGGGAGGGGGAGACGGGCGCGGTCCTCTTCGGGACCTGGGGTATCGAGTCCCTTACGGCCCTAATACCTCCCCAATTAGCCAGGTGTTCGGGCCGGTGATTATACCAGTACAGGGGCGGTAGTTCATCCGGAGCGAACGGCTCCAGCTCGGGATACGAGAAAGGAATGTCCTCCTCGTTGCTGCTGGAAGCCCCGACTCTCACCATGAAGTGGACTCCCCTATGGAACGGGTCAGGAACGGAGCCCTGGACGAGTCCCTCTCTCTCGTCCTCAGCGAAAGACCAGGAGTCGGCGAGGGAGCATGTGCCCAGTCGGATGGGCTCAGGCAGGGGCTTCCTTCTCCTCTGCTTCCTCCTTTTCTTCTGGTCTGTCATTCTGTCACGACCGGTCGCGGAGGTAAGCGGCGATCGTGCGGTAGGGCGTGGAAGGAGCAGGCAGGCAAGCGGGATAACAGGAAAACGGGGGTTTAATGAGGTAACGGGGAGCAGGAGACATGTAACGCCACTAACATCAATGACAGACCAAGCAAACTGGGGAGACCAGGACTTAAATACACCAGACTGAATGACAGCAAACGGAAACAGCTGGGTACAATTCGGGAAACACACGTGGGTAAGCAGGGGGCGTGGCACACAGGAGGAGCGGACGAGCCGGGCATGACACTGGGTAAATCAGTAGTTTGTTTTTGATTAGTACTCAATTTGTTTTAGTGAAAGATAAAAAAAATTTAAATTGTGTGCATGTAATGCATGATTTCAAACACTGGTATGTAAGTACAATTTCTATAATAAAGTGTATAATGTAACTTTAAAAAGTGAATTTTTGAATTTAATTTAGTTTAAAGAAAAAATATCTGACATTAAGGTAACTGTAAAAATGTATTTTCCTAAAGGAAAATTACTATGTTGGAAATTAGTGATATAGTACTTTGGAGCAAAGCTAATAATTTAAGTTAGATTTTTTGGAAAGTTTAAGTTGACTTGACTGAAAATCAAGTTAAAATAATGCACACTTCTAAATTAACGACACTTAAAATATTAAAGTACATTGAAGTTAAATCTGTTGAGTTGGTCTGACTTGTTAACTTAATTTAAAAAAACTTAATTTAATCATGTGTTACCAGTTGACATTATATAATTAAGTTGATCCAACAATTCTCTTTTTACAATGTAGGACATCTTGATGGAAAGTTTTTTTTACGTCCTTAGGATGACTTTTAGGGAGGTCCTAAGGACGTCTAGAGGACCAGGTATGGTCCTTTTAAGGACATTTTCAGGACATTCTGTGAACATATTCTGGGCATTAAACCACGTAAATCCCCTTTTCTAAATAATTAACATTTGACATTTTGCCAGTAATGCTAGGGACATAAACAAGGGACAGCCTGAGGATGCCCTTTGGAGGGCCAGCTCAATGTCCTTTATTGGGTACATTCTTAGGATGACCATGTTACTGACGTGCTGCTGTGGCCAACATTTTACCGCATACTGTGGTCTGTGTGGATCCCAATGTCTCAGTGCAGTGATGGGGACACCGTACCGTAAAGTATTGACGTCCTTCACATAGACATAAAACCGAGGTCCTGACTCTCTCAGGTCATTAAAGATCCCTGGGCATCTTTCCAAAGAGTAGGGATGACTAAAATTGCCCACTGTTGCCTTATTAAATCTGATCTAAGGTGACTTATCAAATCTGTCCTCCTAATCATCTCCGGTATCTAACTGGTAAATTCTCTCCTGCCACCTTAGCTACTGTGTGGTGAGCATAATAGGGCAGAATGGCTGATGTCACATCATCCAGGTCGGTGCTACACAGTGCAGGTGGCTGAAGCGGCCTATAAATTGCATTTATAAAGCACTTTGCGTGTCTTAAAAAGTTCTGTATAAATGTAACTTTCATTCATTCTTTCATGAAAAATAATGAAATCCATCAAAAACAATTCGTTATGACAACTTGCTGGAATAATATTTAAATAGATATAGTTTTGTCTGAAGTATTTATTTATTAATGTTCCATTAGGATGTCCAGAGGACAGCCACAGGATACCCTTCAGCTTTTCCTTGAAAAAACATGTTTAAAATTTGTTGAAATATATATTTTTATTGCAAGAACATTAACAATTTTCTTTAAGATTCTAATTTAACAATTGTCATTAATAAAAATACAACATAAATATTAAGACATCACATTTTAAAGGTCTTTTTGCGAAAATTTCATTCTGAGTCATCAGTATCGATGGCCAGATATTCCTTCCTTACTTCAGAACCTGTGCCTTGTAACAAAAACATTTATGAAATGTTTGATCCCAGACTATTGATTACTTAATTACTGCTAATTAAAACTAAATAATTATGTGGCAACTATCTTTACAATTATGCAAATTTGCACAATTATACAATTTATATGCAAATAGAAAATTCACTGAAAAATTAATAGTAATAGGTTGACATACAATGATAAGGACACTGAGTATGAAATGTCATTTAAATGTTTACCTTGTGTTTATCTTTTCTGTGTGGTGTGCGCCAAGAGAGTCTAGATGCAGACGCCTGTAGAGTGGAGCTCCACTGGAAATACGTCACCTCCACAGGAAATACATGATCTTTAAGGACGTACAGTGGAGCTCCGGTTAGGGGTACACTGTAAAAAATCTTATGTGCTATCTACTTAAAAAAAACTATGGCAACAATATTGCACATATTATTTTTAAGCAGTTTTTAAAGCTTGATTTTTTTTTTAGAAGAATTTACTTACATTTTACTTAAATTATTTAGCCAGACACATGATGGTTTTAACATTAGTGGAATAATCGTTTTTAGTTTAAGCAGATAAAACAAAATGTACTCATATGTATTAAGGAAAATTACTTAATATAAAAAACATTTTATAATGAAATGAATACATAATGCATTTTGGTGTTAAACATGCTTTTATTCCATGTTACACAGGTATCAAAATATTAACCACTTTGTAAAAGTGTATATAACATTTACAGCAGTTTTAAGAAAAAACCAAAAACAATTTGTAACTGACAATTTATGTCATTGAAATCAACTGTTTAGCATCAAACCAGATAACCTGCTGTAGAACAAGCTGCAGAACAATCTCAGAACAATCTCAAACCTCAACCTGGGCATTTTCACCAAAACTTGGTAACAATGGAATGTGTCTCTCACAATCTAACACACAAGTTTTTGAGAGATTGTAATTTGGGGGGAAACCTGCAAACATCCAGTTCCAAGAAGAGCTTCTGAAAGGCCTCAAACGTGTTCCTCAGTTGTTTGGGATAAGTGAGGTTTAGTGCATATGTGAATCCAAGAAGAATTGTACTTATGTTTAAGGTGTATTTCTGTTTTTTTAAAGAAAACAAATGCTAAATGCAGTTTTCTGCAAACAATAAATATCTGAAATAGTTTTAGACACATTGTACTCCTGGATGAGGTCTTCCTCCTTTTCATCCATGTAATAGACCAAGCAACAAAGGACATCATCTCTTGTCTGTACTACGTTTTGATGTGAGATCTAAGGCACCAAAAGTGTAGAAATTAGTAATAGTACCCAATAATAATGAAGCAAATATCAAATAATGATAAAATGTACCAACACCAATTTTATTCTTAAAAATCTGTCCGAGTGCTCCTCCTTTGGAAGAAAATATTGTGAAAAGTTTAGGAGTGTAGTAATCCAACATCTTAATAAATGTTGGCTCAAGGTGCAGAGTAGTAATTCTCCTAAACTCTTTATTAATCTAAAAAATGAAACACACAAACACTGATTATAATTATGTTCAGTTGACAACCACATTATTGTCTGTGACGGTATTTAATGACAAAATATAAAATCCCTACCTGGAGAATGTCAAACAGAGCAGGCCAGTGATCTTTAAATTCTGCAAGTTGGGCACAATTCAACCACCTCATGTCTTCGGAGAGCAAGGGTTTTTGACATTTTTTTCTTTCACCACAAGCTCCATTGTCATCTCAGAAGTTGCTGTTAAAATTATTATTCATAAGGAAAAGTAGTTATAAGGGTTTACATTTAATGTAATGTTTGTGGAATATTTTTATTACATATTTTTAATCACCAAAATCATGAAATTGGAATGGTTTAAGCCTAGAAACCCAATACTGCTAAACAAGTCTAAACATTTTTAAATATCGTTAAAGACTAATTTTAAATACATTTCCATTATAGTAAATCTCAAATGTGTTCAAATAACTTCATTCAGGTCGAATTTTACATAGATTAATCAAAGAGAAAATGTAAATTGCTATAGATATCTTACTCTTTGTGGAGACTGATATTGCCTTAATGATTGCAAAGATGTTTGTATTCTTCAACTAGTCAAAAGCATGGTTATGTCCATATCAATTCCTGAAACGCCATCGTGTTGCTTCTATGGTGTTTGTGACTTGTTTAGTTTAAGAGGGCGCCTTCTAACGTCGAGGATGAATGAAAAAAATGCATATATTGCGTGAAATGATTAAACGCTAATTTAATACATCTTTACAATTTGAAGCGAATATATAAACACATCAACACTCTTAAAAGTTAAGTATAATCATAGAAACTGCCCCATCTATCAAGCTCGATGCATGGCCATAATTATTTTTGCTTTAGCGACCAACATGTCCATATAGCCTCAGCACGTGCATGTGAGGAGTTATGACTAATGAGCTCGAGCTCAGATTTTCACATCAAATAACATCGCATAATTGTAAACCTTTATTTTAAAAGACCTGGTTGAACATAGTTACTGTTTCACATGCCAAAATGTCGTTCAGATTCAAAAATCAGTGTAAAACAATTCCTGTACTATAGCGTGAATAAGCGGTGTCCTGAGGAGCTTATTTAAGAAATCAAAATAAAATGTAAAAAATAGTAAGGGGCTTAACTTACCTCTTAATATTTTACACTGATCGTCTGCTCCTTCAAAACGCCGTCTGACCACAGCCATTGTTGAGATTCAAATGAAGGTGACTCAATCAAACCCAGATAATTGGACCAATTTTCTTAAAATAAATATGAAGCCTTTTTTCCTCAAATTTTTAGCCTAAACGGTTCCTCAAATTAAGCCTAAAAATTGCACTCATTTCCTTAAAAAAATATTATTTTTTTTTCTTAATTTAATTAGTGAAATGTTCTCAATCTATTATAAGAAACACAGAAAACCTATTTTTTTAATTAAACATGCACATTATTTTTAATAATTACATCAATTTTTAAAATGAAAATTACAAGCTTCATGATTAATTTTTACAGTGTAGGATATGGGCGGTCTTATTATTTCGAAACGTATAAAACGTGACATGTTCTTATCATATTAGCTTTATATTTATTTTTATATAACGCAAACGGAATGACAAGCGGTTTCAGACGAGAACAGCGTATTTTACTTTTCATTTCAAATAAAACGCGGGGTTGCCAACTCCGGCTAGCTGGCTGGAGTGAGATTTTCAGTTCGAGTTGTCAGCACACATATGTAACAGTTCGTACCTTGTAAATAGTCTGCTTTTGTATTTAACCGTGTAAATTGGACGTAATTTTAGGATTATAATGGTATAATACAGTAAGATTGCCGTAATATTTCCTGCGTGAGTCTGAAAGCGTTTCATGCCAGATGCTTAAGATCTGTCAACCATGAAAACGTACTACTTTTTTTGTTTCACCTAAGTTGATTTATATAACATATAACATTACTTTATACAGTTGTTAAAAAGCGGAAACTTCAACGAACATGAAATCACCTGAAAGAGAGGTTTTTTGGCTCTATATACTCATAAAATTGTTGCCTTGGGGTAATTATTTTGATGTTGAAAATGCTAAAATAGGTTGCAATTCCTGCTTCTGATAGCCGTTTTCAATGTTTGGATTTTTTTTCTTAATAATGGGTATAAATCCCTTATTGGTCTTTTTCTTTGAACGTATTTGAGAATTTCAGGTGAAACATTTAACAGCGAACAATAGCAAATAAAAATATTGCAAATATTTATTTAAATATTTTTATTTTAATAATCAGAGAGAGCAGGCCAGGTGGCACTATAGCCTGTGCACTTTTTCTTTATTTTTGCACTAATGGCATTACTGATTTTAGTTTCCAGGTGAATGAACATGTTTATGTTTCAAATAAGAGTGAAATCTTTGTCACTGTGCACTGCACAGTCAGACCTTAACACCGTTCCTTAACATTGGTTTAATTTCATTTTGGTGAACATAATGACTTTCAGAAATCGAAGGGAAACTTTAAACATTATTCTTTGTACTTTTCATTTTAGTCGACTAAATCAATTGGTTTTACTCAACTGTAATCTTATGAAATTTAGTTGACCAAAACAAGACTATAACTAAAATATTTTAGATGACCAAATTATCACTGAAAGTAAATTACATTTTTTTTTTAAAAGACTATAACTAAAACTAAATAAAAATTTGTCAAAATTAACACTGGTTCGTATTAAGTGGATAACTTTTGCCAAGCGATACATTTTATTGACCGGGGGAGGGGGGGGCGCCACGAGAATTAATACCATACAGGAGAATGCTCGGTATGCCATATGCCCTGTATATGTATATCCTGTAGCTGCAGTGAGTATATTAGCATTATTGTTCATATGTGTACTGCCACTATAATCTACATTGATAAAACTTAGGTGATAGTACTGTTTTCTTATTAAATACAATTATTTGATTGAACCGGCTTATGTATTTGCTCTTTAAGAGGTTTTTACTGTTGTCTGGTGTGCTGTAGTGCAACCTGTCTGACCGAAACCTATTTCTCCTCTCAGCACTAGGAGAATGGAGAAAGCTGTGAGCTGGACAGACGACGAGTACTGGGCAGCTTGGAATAAGTGGGATGAGGTGATTGATTGGGGAGATGAAAAGTCTTCACCCACAACACCTCCCTCTATCCAGGCTGGCACCAGCACTGGAGATGTGGATGCTGGGGTGGAACATCACCAGCAGCCAGTAGTCAAACGTGTATTTCAGAGCTTTTTTTTAACATGAATTGGAGACAGTCTGATCATAATTGGAGTTTAAAAAATTGGTCGGCACTATGAAAATGATTCTCACTGACTGAATAACAGCAGAATAGTTGCTGTAATCATATTACAATGTACAATAAAGAGAAATGTTTCTGTGCAACAGGCCAGCAAAAGAAACTGGTTTTGAGGATGAGACTCCATCTGTGTGTCCAGCCTCAGCCTCAACAAGCGGCGCAGAAAGTAAATGACAGGGAGGAAGAAGCCGCAGTTCTGTCTAACCTGTCATCTTGGAGGGAACCTGTTACTCAGGAACACAGGGAGTCCAACAGGCATAAGGACCCATTCTGCCTGCCTGAACATGAGACCCACCACTGGCCTAGAGAAAGATACTGGTCGCGACAGCCAGCAAAGACAGTAATTGATGAAAATATCATCCTGGGCTTCTGCAATGGCCTGATGGCTTTTTCACTGTCGTGAAAATTATGGATTTTAAGACTATTTATTATGTAATAAACTTTTCAAGCTAATGCTGTCTCAGCCAAATTCTGTCCTCTATGTCCATCAATAATGCAATGAAAAAGAAAATATATCAAGCATCTCAGTAGATACTGACTGTATTGAATTGCACTGGGATAGTGAATCCCTGGGAGAAAGTTAGATGTAGGCAGGGTTTCATCTATTCTGTTATATAATCATGTGTGACATACTGCAGTAATGGAAAAAAAATAAACCTATTAAAATCTTACATACCTGGATCATGTCCCCCCTTAGTCTCCTTTGCTCAAGGCTGAATAGATTCAGCTCAGCTAACCTCTCCTCATAAAACATTCCTCTAAGACCAGGAATCATTCTTGTAGCCCTACGTTGAACCCTTTCAAAGGCAGCAATGTCCTTTTTAAGGTAAGCTGGATTTATGAATTTAACGATATTGTGCATTTAAAACACACAAATAGTTAAAATCAGCAGTTATGGTTTTAACGGTAAGGTGACCAAACCTGCACACAATATTCTAGGTGGGCTCTTACCAAGGAATTGTATAATCTAAATATCACCTCCCTTGACCTAAACTCCACACACCTAGAGATGTAACTCAACATCCTACTGGCCTTTTTAATTGCTTCCCCACATTTGTGAGAGTGGGACATGGCAGCATCAACATACACACCAAGGGTAGTCTACCATTTTGTCTTATATTATAGCTTCCATTACTTTTCCAGAAGCCTATAGTTTGATGGATTACTTCTATCCTTTTTTTGAATATGGGTGTTATATTAGCATGCTTCCAATCAGAAGGTACCACAACAACAGATACAGATTTATGAAACTATTAAAGGTCAACAAATAATATCCCTCATCTCTTTTAAAACTATAGGTAAGATGCTGTTATGATATCCTGTCTAGGGTTGGAGTGTAACAGTATTCACGGGAAAGGGGAATGGGATAAAGGGACAAACAGGGTGAGGGCAACAAGGGAACACCAGTCGACAAAGGGATATTTTTTTGTATTTTATTCATACACAATACTGACACTAGGAAGTAAAACTGGGCCGTCACTGGATCTTCCAACAGGACCATGATCCTAAGCACATGTCCAAATCAACACAAAAATAGTTAGCTGACTATAGGATGAAGCTTCTGCCATGGTCATCTCAGTCCCCTGACCTGAACCTCCCTTGGATCAGTGGAAGACTACAACCACGTCCTATACAACGACTTCCTACAGTGGTGGCCAGGAGCACCAGTGCAAGGGATGAGCACCCCAGGAGCCGGGCAGCATGCCTTCCTGGGGCATCCCGATGGATCCAGCACAATTCCCTCATGACTCCACCCGGAAGAGTGAGTGGACACAATCCACTCACCTACAGTAGAGGGGAGCTTCTCCAACTGCGGTCGTCTATCACCTCAAGGCCGGCAGTTGCTCTTCCTCCGGAGTTTCGCCTGAGGAAAAGAGGTAGGTGAGGAGGTGTACGCTCCAGACTGAGGATGAGACCCTTCAGACCACCGCTACTCCCTATCATACTGGCCAATGTATGTTCACTCCAGAATAAAATGGACTTATTGCATGCCAAGTGTCTGGAGGAGCGGTATCACCTATGTTATTGCCCTGACTGAAACCTGGCTTGATGACACCATCTCGGACTCTGAGGTTATTCTCTCTAATTTGATGATCTGGCGGACTGACAGGACGTCTCAGTCAGGTAAGAAGTGGGGTGGTAGGGTCTGCATCTTTGTCAACGAGCGGTGGTGCTCGAATATTAAAGTACACCGCATTGTTTGTACACCTGACGTGGAGATGCTGATTCTATCTGTACGCCCCTTCTACCTTCCGTGGGAATTCCCTACTGTAGTAATTAGCTGTGTCTACATTCCACCAAGTGCCAACACCAAGGCAGCAGCGGAGCTAGTGTGTGAGGACGCCAGCTCCATGACGGCAAGATATCCCGACGCCCTGGAGTTTACTGCGAGTGATTTTAACAACTGTAATGTCAACGCTGTTTTGCCATCTTTTTATCATTATGTGGATATTCCGACTAGGAAGCTTAATACTCTGGACTTATGTTACAGTAACATCTCTGACGCCTTCATCGCGCGTGTACATCCTCCACTTGGCCACTCTGACCACAATGTTGTCTTTCTGCTACCTCACTGCAAACCAGAACTGAAGCGCATTAAGCCGCATGTGCACCTGGCCACCCTCTGGTCGGAGGAGGCAATTGAACAACTATAAGGTTCACTTGCATGTATAGATTGGGACATTTTCCAGGGTGATAAGAACCATAAAGTTTCTGTAATTACAGACTACATCAAGTTTTGTATTTATTCCAATATTCCCACCAGAACTGTCTGGAGATATCATACTTACAAACCCAGTATCACTTCCCATGTTAAGCACAGCTTGAAGGAAAAACGCAAAGCATTTCTATGCAAGGACTGGTCTTCTGTCCTGTCACTCAGTAGACAAGTAAAGAATGAGATAATCAATGCCAATCTCAAATATAAGAATAGACTGGAGCAGGAGTTCAGTACAATGAACACCAAACAGGCCTTTTGGTTACTCACTGGTCAAATACCCTACCATGACCTTCATCCCATAGGCACTGATCTTACAACTTTTGCTGACTCCTTAAACTCCTTCTATACAATGTTCGATAACCAGGACTACTCTGCTGTCTGTGAGGAGCTGCTCAATGGCCTTCCCTCTGATGATCCTACAAACCCTCCCTTTACTGTAGAGGACGTGAGGCAGCACTTAAGCAGATGCAAAGCTGGCAAGGCCTCCGGGCCTGATCGTGTACCAGCTAAAGTTTTGAAGCTATTCGCCACAGAACAAGCTCCCATCCTTCATTCCATCTTCTGAAACTCATATAGATTGGTGACCATTCCTACAATTTGGAAAACTTCTACCATCCTCAGCAATAGACCACAGATTGTAAGGATAGGCACAGCCAAATCAGCAACTGTGATCAACAACACTGGACCCCCTCAAGGGTGTGTCCTCAGCCCCTTCCTCTTTACACTCTATACCAATGACTGCATTAGCCCCTCACCTTTCACCACATACTACAAGTATTCTGATGATAGTGCTATACTGGGTCTGCTCAGTGACAGTAATTTAATTATAGCCTATCAACATTCTGTTTCTCATATCATACAATGGTGCTCTGACAACTTCCTGGAACTGAACGTGGACAAGGCAAAAGAACTGTTCATTCATACTTTACAGACATCACCATCAGAATAGACTCCTACCTCAATTCACAATAAAATGGCTGAACAGGTTGAACACTTCAAATATCTTGGACTCACATTTCACACGACACTTATATTTGATCAACACACCATGGACATTCAAAACGGTCCCAGCAGAAACTACATATCATTCGCAAGCTTTGTGCTCTCTCTGTTGCCCCCCCCCCCCCCCCCCCCGTCTCCTCTTATTACTGTACAATAGCATTATCCAACCAATCCTCTTTTACTGTTCTCCCTGTTTCTACAGCATGCTCTCTTCATTTAATAAAAACAGGATCACACACAGAGCAGCCAAGATCATCCGCCTTCCCATTCAAATCTATCTGATGAAAACAACAGAGCTGTCATTCGCCTCCCAAGAATCATTACCAATGACTCTAGTCACCCTTTTAACACACAGGGCTCACTTTGGCAAGAGTTTTGTCCCTACTGCCATAGCTGCACTTAACTTGTCACATTAATCTTGTACCCCTCAAATCTAAACAAACAGTTATCCTCAGAGGCAGCATAACATCCTGGCAACTGCTCAATGCAGCATTGAAAAGCACTACAGAGAGTAATGAACTCACAGATGTAATGAGCACAGAGCATCACCAGCACGCTGCTCTCAGCAGTCGAGGACATTAATTTTTCCCCACAGAATACTCTGCTTGTGTAGTGTTTTTACTTGGCCTAATACTGAAGGGGCATAAGTGATAATTAAGTGACATGATAATAAAGTGCATTGCTGGGTGTCTCTTTGCCAACCTCGCATGAAACAGTACTGTGATGCAAGACAGGGAGCTCGCACTCCCTCATTCAGAGAAGGGCACAGAGTGCGGCTGTGGAAACCAGCGCATGTGCAAAAAGGGCATCAGAAATTCTCTGCACCCATCGAGGCCCATCCTGGCTGACGGGAAAGCATGGCATGCTGCCCATTTGGCCTCAGTACCCAGTGGACTTCCCAAATTTCCAGCCCTGCCAAAGACTGGTCCTGAAAGAACAGTTGAGCTTGGAATGGCCTAAGGAACTGGAAGCTGTACAGCCAGGGCACACAAACCATCATCGGCTCAAGGACTATGGAACTTCACAGAATTAAACAAAGAAATGAAATGCATGTTCTGACCGTGATTTTCTGGTTAGAAAGAGATACCTTAAAGGAAAAGAGAGATTCAGTGTAAAATATATAACAGTTGTTTGTAGATCCTCTTACTGGGAACATTTCTAATTGTAATTGATTTCTGTTGGAAGCAAAACAGGCAGTTCATAGTGAAAAGGTTGTGCACTTACAGGAAGGCACAAGCACAATGTTTTAAGTTGAACTTACATTATTTTTTGTCTGGGGTGTAATGACCTTAAAGGAAGAAATGTTACAGGTAAGGCGTGTCTTTTATAGAATACAGTGCTGCTGCAGGAAGAAGAATACATAAGTAAAGGGGGGATGTTGTGTTCAGTTAGTAATTGTTCTGTTTTCTATATTACTGTATGTCACAAGAGGGTGCTGTAAGGCTGTTTTATTCGACTTCAATTCCTATTCCAAGAGTCAAGAATGGATAGTTGATCCCAGGCAGCAGTTTTCCAGATTATCAACTTCAAAAACTTAAAAATATGAGAGGAAAAAAGTCTTTGTAAAATTAAGAAGTATATAATACTATGAATGACAAGGGGTCTTAATACTTTTCATTTAATTTTGTTAACTCAATCTTTTGCTGGCAAGTATACCTTTTAAATTATATACATAACAGTACAACTGCATTATTTGTGTCTTGTATGCACACTCCATACAAAGTAAAAGGATAGGGCGGCTACTTCATTAATAGTATTTCTTATTGATACTTTACATTTACTTCCTACTGCCCAACTCCCAGAGGACCATATAGTTTTATTACAACCTAGTAGTCTACCGAAAAGTCGATACTAATCATACATTTGAGTGACATAACTAAATAGACATATGTTGACACACAGACATAGATAAAAACAATTAAACTCTCTCTATGTGAAAATGACATGAGTCACACGTCCTCAATGTTAAAATATCCATGATTGTAAAAAATGACCATCGTTGCAATGTTATATCTCAGGTCTCAGATTACTTTGTTTAATGTCAATTTAATTGAAAAAAAAAAACATAGAAAAAGGCAAGCTTATTTGGCGACGTTTAGTAACCGACTAGCTGGTTAATGAGGACTATATCTGTACCTGACTTTCCTGTCAGCTCCTCGGGGATGGCTAATCTTCAAATTTTATTACAAATACTACAACTTTATTTTGTGCCTTGCTTAAAGTAAAATATCTACAGACTACTAAATACTGCGTTAATGGTGACATTTTTAAACTGATTCGCTTCTTTCGCCTCATCCTTCTTGTTATATGTGACGGGTGGGCGTGGTTGATCTAGCCGGCTCCCCATTGGCGGGTATTCGGTAGCTCCTGTGTCATGTGACGGGTAGAGGCGTAGGCAGCACCGCCATAGATTTGAAAGCCTGGATGCCTCGTTGGGTGATACGCCATATCGGCGCGGTAATTGTGAAATAGAGGATTCATAGATATCACTTAGTGAACCGACTGTTTTCGAAACTGCAACAACATGAGGAATGTTAAAACTAGAAAACAGGGAATCACGTTTCACAGGTAAAAAAATCTGCGGTACGGTCAAATAAGATACATAACATGGTCCATGGGGACGCATTTCTAGTGTGGAAACGGTCAGCGGTAGCCATGAGGCTCATCTGTCTGAGTTAGAGCAGCTGATGGTAAAGCTGGAATATGTCAACAGATAAAGTTACTGATCTGGAGGCGTGGTCCAGACGACAGAACATAAAGCTGATAGGCCTGCCGGAGGGTGCTGGAGGTGGCCGTCCTGTGGGCTTTCTGGCAAGTTCTATACCTTCTTTACTGGGCCCCAAACTTTTCCCTAAGCCTATAGAGATTGACCGCGCTCATAGACTGGGTGGAAGGCCGGTGGTGGATTAGACTCGCCCTCGTGTCATGCTTGCGAGGATTCATAATTTCCAAGTAAAAGAGCGGATTCTGCAGTTGGCATGAAAGCAGTACCCGTTGAAGTACAACGGAAAACAGATCCACATTTTCCCGGATTTTCCTGCGGAGCTAATGAAACAACGGCAGCTCTTTGATGGGGTGAGAGAGAAGCCGAAGCAGGCAGGGACCCGAATAGGATTTCTGTATCCAGCACGCCTCCGGGTCCCCCAGGGAACCACCTCGTCAGTGTTCAGCACTCCTGAGGAAGCAGAGACATTCGCGAATACACTGCAGATCGGGTGAAGTAACCAGCCCATCACCTGCCAGATCGCTCATTTAGCTGCCTTTTCAAAATGGAAACGGACGCATTGTGCATATTGCAAAGGCACCGGACACTTAGTTATGTAGTTAAATCTTAGCTCCGCCCCTAGTAAGTTTTGTATTCTTATAGTACGCTCTATGTTTGTAAGCCGAGTTCCGGTAATTTATAACACAAACTGGAACTACACTGTTATTATATGCTTTTGTTACTCGTTTATCAGAGGGGAAGCAAAGCAAACCAAGATTAGTTAAAGTTAGCGGTGTGTTTACTACCTTCATAATAATTAACCTTGAGTAACCCTGGTTGGTGTATGGGGGTTTTTCCTTGTTCTTAGGGATGAGGGAACGTGGTGGGAGTGAGTTTGTTTAAGTGTGTGTGTGCTTTTCTTTTTTGGTTGTCATATTTTTATTTTGGGGCAAATTATTACGTCGCTGCTGCTATAATACAGTTTATTTTTCTGTGGTACACAGAGGTTATGGTGCTTCATCTTACTTTAGTGAGTTGGAATGTCCACAGTCTCGGGAACCCGGTTCAGCGTGCTAAAGTGTTTTCACATCCTAAGTCTCTCTATTCCAACATTGCATTTCTCCAAGAGACGCATATTAGACCCGCTGAATGCGGTCGACTACGATGCAGCTGGCCGGATCAGATATTTCAGTCCACGTTTTCCAACAAAGCCCAGGGGGGATTGCCATTGTCCTTAAAAAAGGGCTGCCTTTTAAACACATTTCTACAGTGTGTGACCCGGGTGGCCGATTTATTACTGTAACTGGGCATTACATTCTTTTCATTTGACGTTACTAAATATCTATGGCCTAAATATTGACTATAAACCGCATGATATTTCTCAAACACATCTGATAATTGCAGGAGATTACAATATAATTCTTGATCCGTATTTAGATAGATCGTCACAAAAGACGACCAGCCCCACTAACTCCGCAGGTGTCCTAAACAATCTAATTAGCACTATGAACCTGGTAGACATTTGGAGGATCCAACATCCTACGAGCAGAGAATATTGTTTTTTCTCAAATATACACAAAACATGCTCTCGTATAGATTACTGTCTGTTAGACGCAAAGCTCCTATCTAATGTTATAGATTCAAAATATCACAATATCTTGATATCTGATCATGCTCCAGCTTCTATTATTGTAGATTTTCAAATTCCCAGGCAGTAATTTCAGTGGCACTTGCACCGTCATTATCTGCAGACGAAGGCTTTTGTGCAGGCTTTGTCAGAAAAAATTACGGACTTTATACAAACTAATGATACTAAAGATGTCTCCCACTCTACCATGTGGGAAACATGCAGGGTTGTTTTCAGAGGCCACATCACTGCAGCTGAAGCATCATTACAGAAATCTAGAAGGGCCTGTCTGGAGCAAATAGATTCTGAACTTTCTCAGTTGGTGTGTTATAAAAACACTGGGGATTCTCAAACACTGCAGAACATTCTTAAACACACACTTCTAGCTCGACAGGTCAGAGGGCAGCGAGCCAGTAGGGCCACCCGCAAAATTAAAGCTCACTTAGGGGGATTTATAACTCAACCCAGCTTAATAAATGACTGCTTTAGAGAATATTATAGCGAATAGTATAGTTCTAAGGCTAAAGGAGAAGTAGATACTTGGTTAAAAGATCTAAACATACCAAACCTTGATCAGGCCTTGAGAGAGGCTCTGAACTCAGAACTCACTGTGAATGAAATCATGGACTCCATTAGATCATTACAAAACGGAAAATGCCCAGGTCCAGATGGTTTCGGGATCGAATTTTACAAGAAATTTGCTGTACAGGCAGCTCCACTTTTACACAGAATGTTCTCTCATTCAGTCAAAGTTAAAACATTCCCCCCAAACACTGTATGATGCAAACATTTCACTGTTGCTAAAGGCAGAGCCCCCCCCCCCAGCACACCACTTCTGGTTATGCCCTAAACTTAGGGATGTTTGGTGCTCCATATTTAAATGGTACTCTGATGTATTTAACACCAATTTGTTGCCGGACCCTGAAACTGCGTTATTTGGGTATTCAGCTGCAGTGGAGTATACTGATCATAACATCGGTCCAGTCTTGGTATATGGTATGGTGATCGCCAAGAGGTGTATTCTGAAACTGTGGGAAGCAGAGTGTGGCCCCTGTTTTGTGTGCTTAAGGGAACTCCTGGGAGTTCTCCATGGTGAGAGGGTAAGATATGATCTGTCAGGCAGCACTGAAAGCTTTATCAGAATATGGATCCAATACTGCAGTTTATGGATGAGAAAGGAAACCCCAGACAGATGAGGTTCATGCTGATTATCACCCCTTTGTACCTTTACAGAGTCTGCAGCATAATTCTTAGAACATAGTGCCTGTTGCCCCCCCCCCCTTTTATTTATTATTATTTTACTATTATAATTTTTTTTGTGCTTTACTTGTTAATGGGAATTAGTTGTGGGGGGTGTATGGTATGTGTTGGTTGTTTGTTTTTTATGTTATTTATCTGAAAATTATAAATAAATGCATAAAAAACAATGACAAGATGCAAACAGTGTGGGCTGCAGTGAACATAAAATGCATATCTGGCAACCTCTCTAACTCCTGTTTGGACCCCAGAGCGTCTGCCACTCATGACCTTCACTGCTTTGGCCACCAGCTTCTCTCTGTATTCCAGCCCAAACTTATCCAGACATAGAATAGAATAGAATAGAGTAGAATAGAATAGCTACTTCATTGTCATTCAGAACATACATCGGTTAGTGCACATCAGAGCAAAATTACGTTGCATTGACTCATCGGCCCAGCAGAGTGAATGAAAAAGAATATAAAGCGGAATTAACATAGAATATGCATAAAAATATATTAACAGCACTATAGCAGCAAACACCAGTGTACATCGCAGTTTCAGACATATTGCACTAGACAATTAAAAAAAAGCAGCTCTTGAAAGAGACGTGTGGATGGATGGAGAGAGACGGAGTGGGGGGGGGGGGGGGCAGCCATGAGGTATTGAGAGTTCAGGAGTCTAATGGCTTGAGGAATGGAATGAAACTCTTAGAGAATCTGACTGTCCTGGTCCTGATGCTGCAAAGCCTCTTCCCAGAGGGCAGCAGGGCGAACAGTCTGTGGTGGGGGTGGGCGGAGTCTCTGATGATGGCATGGGCTCTGCTGAGACAGTGTTTGTGCACAATGTCCTGGATGGATGGAAGAGAAGTCCCGATGATCCTCTCTGCAGGCCTCACCACTCTCTGCAGCCATTTCCTGTCTGAGGCTTTCGAGCTGCCAAACCAGATGGAGATACAGCTGGTCAGCACGCTCTCTATGGTGCCTCGGTAGAAGGTGCTGAGGATGGGAGAGGAAAGCTCTCTTCATCCGGCCCAGGAAGTGCAAACGCTGCTGAGCCCGTTTAACCGGTGATGTTGTGTTTGGTGACCAGTCCAGACTGTCAGTTATCTGCACCCTCAGGAATCTGATGCTGCTGACCACCTCCACAGCACTGTAGTCAGTGACGACTGCTGAATGACTGGGCTGTTTCCTCCTGAAGTCCATGATCATCTCCTTGGTCTTCTCCACATTCAGGATCAGGCTGTTGTCACTGCACCATCCCACCAGTCTCTTCACCTCCTCTTTATAGGGCAGGTCGTCGCTGTTCCTAATGAGACCCACTAATCTACTTTGGATTATGCCTGAACACCACCTCTCACCCCCCTATCACAGACGCCCCGCCATAACACTGCCTTAATATATTACCTGCACTGAAGCCCGTTTGGAGTGAGGTGTTTCAGTGCTGCTCCGGTCTCCTCCCACAGTCCAAAGGTGTGCAGGGTTGGCTGATCGGCGTCTCTGAATTGGCCCTGTACTTGTGTGAGTGTGGCTGAGTGAGTGTGTGTGACCTGCGGTGTCTTGGCGCCCCCCAGGGTTGGTTCCCGCCCAGCGTTGGTTCCCACCTGCGCCTGTTGTTCCTGGGATAGGCAATTCTATATTATTCTATTATAAATTTATATTTAGTTACATCAAAGGCGTTTGGGTAGCTTGCAAACCCTACAGACTATATACAAGGTAATAAAACTCTTACATACATGTAAATGCGTGTGCAGATTTGTCTCGAACTGAAAATGTCACAGCAGCCAGGAGACAATTCTGTGAATTGACGTGTCCAGTGGATGTAAGAAATATGGCAGCAGTTTGATAGAGAGACATTTTAACTGACTACAGTTACTTTATAGAATGTTAATCTACAATAGCAAATGAATCCAATGCTGGATTGTCAATGGATGTCTGTGTATATTTTTACACGTCTGTTATTAATGATAATGCATGGAGATAAATTTAGTAGCTTTTGCCAGCCGGGCGTGGGAGGGGTTCAGTATCTATCTATGTATCAATTTATCTGAGTCAGACAGATAAGTGAGGGTAGAGGAGTAAGGGTGCCTGGGCACCTGCCCGTTCTGTCTGATGGGGGCATAACCAGACCTTTTACAGTGGAGTGGGGGTGGCAAGGCTGCCTGGGCACCTGCCTATTCTGTCTGACAGGGGCATAATCAGACCACTTACAGTGGGGTGGGGGTGGCAAGGCTGCCTGGGCACCTGCCCGATATGTCCGACGGGGGCATAACCAGACCATTTACAGTAGGGTGGGGGAGGGGGGTAAGGGACCCTGGGCACCTGCCCGTTCTGTCTGATGGGGCATAACCAGCCCTTTTACAGTGGGGTGCGGGTGGCAAGGCTGCCTGGGCACCTGCCCGATATGTCCAACGGGGGCATAACCAGACCATTTACAGTGGGGTGGGGGTGGCAAGGTTGCCTGGGCACCTGCTCGTTTTGTCTGACGGGGAATAACCATAACTTTTACAGTGGGGTGGGGGTGGCAAGGGTGTCTGGGCACCTGTCCATTCTGTCTGACGGGGGCATAACCAGACCTTTTACAGTTGGGTCGGGGTGGCAAGGGTGTCTGGGCACCTGCCCCTTCTGTCCGACGGGGGAGTAACCAGACCTTTTACAGTGGGGTGGGGGTGGCAAGGGTGTTAATTATTTAAGAGAACAAATTTCATTATTTATTGAAATATATTAATAATAATTTTATTTACTTTAATCCACTGAAGCAAGATAGTAACAGGACATAATTATATTTTCCAGTTTTTTTTCGGTCTGTTATGTCTCCAGTTAAATGATTATTATATACATTGATTGACAGTCATTGTGTCAGTTATGTTCAGATGCAGTAATACAGTGAATTTAACTTAATCCAGCAGATTGTGGTTTCATTATGTTACTCAGTTATGCTTTGGGTGACGCTGAAGCAGGACATTAATAGGACAGAACAGAAAGCCTTTATTGTGATTGTACAGGGAGGAAATACAGTAAATGGACATAAATATATAATATATAAAATGTACATATACAGGGGAGAGGGGATAGCCCCCCCCCCAATCAGGATTACATTTCATTATACTTTAGTGAAAGAAAAAAACATATTAAACTATATTTTTCATGTTATTCAGCTCACTGAACACAGTTATTTATTTTTTGTCAAACATACAGTCCTGTGCAAAAGTCTTAGTCAGTCCAAAGAAATGTTTAAAGCTGTTTATCTGGGTAGCAAGTGCACTTTGGCTTAGAACAAAAAACACAATTTAACATTAGAACGTGGGCAAATTGAGTAACACAATAAACACTAGTAATAATTTCTTCTGTTTTCTAAAAAGTTACTGATATCTAGTTGGATGGCTAGATGAACACCGCTTTAGGTCCCAAACTTCTCCTCAGGGGCACCTCAGCCGTTCCATGATTTTGTTAAATTTCACCAACAGCTCAATTAAATAATTAAATATATTGGTTTAAAAGTCAGTGAGAGATTGATTAGCTGTATGAGGTGTGCCAGTGGCCAAGTCAATTTAGAGTGGGGAGTAAAAAAGGATTATAAAAGGTTAAAAAGCAGAGATTTTACCTTTTTGCCAGGAGAACCAGCAACACATTAAAGTGACACTGAGGAGTTTCTATAAACCCAAATCCCTGGATAGAGGGACTCAGTGAATGAGGAGGTGAATCTGTGCAGGGGGGTCAGTCCATTAGAGGAGACTCTGTAGAAGGACAGAGCACCAGCCCCCCAGTCCAGATACACTCCTACTCTGCGGGAGCCCGAGGGCTCTGTGGGTATGAGAGTCTCTTTATTATTGTGACAGACAGAGTCTGTCAGTATCACAGTACAGACTCCATGACTTGTCATTGAATCCAAGCAGACAGTCATAACTCTCTCCTTTCCTCTCGATTCCTTTATAAGTGACTCCTATCCAGGCTGCATCTCCATCCCACTCAGCCTCCCAGTAACAGCGGCCAGTCAGACTCTCTCTGCACAGAACTTGATCCCAGCTGTCAAATCTCTCTGGATGATCAGGATATGGCTGCTCTGCCCCCCCTGTCACCTTCCTGTTCCCCCCTGACAGAGACAGGAATCTGTTTGCTGTGTTCGGGTCCAGCGTCAGCTGGCAGGAGTCTGTAGGCAAGAGGAAGAATTATTAATCCCATCAGGCCGCCTGTACTTTATGTTTCTGTACGATATAAAAACAGCACAGCTTCCCC
Source organism: Brienomyrus brachyistius (assembly GCF_023856365.1). Classification (NCBI taxonomy): domain Eukaryota; kingdom Metazoa; phylum Chordata; class Actinopteri; order Osteoglossiformes; family Mormyridae; genus Brienomyrus; species Brienomyrus brachyistius. The sequence continues at coordinate 486,104 of NW_026042362.1, read as the reverse complement.
TAACGAAGCGGGAACTGAAGCTTATGAAACATAAAGTGGGCGCGCGACGGCGGCGGGAAGAGTCGCGAGCTAAACTAACAGCTTAATTAATTTAATTAAAAAATGACAAAGCAGCGACATTCCTCAGACATATTCATCACAAGCATATTTACCACAAAACGGCACCAGAGATCAATACTAAAGTCAGTGTCCTTCCTTCAAACCGCTAATTCCGTCGCATGTGGCTCGAAAATGGCCATCAATAACAGAATATTTAAGTAATATTATTACATGTTTAAAGTGATATTTAATAAACTTTTAGACCTGGATTCTGATACAAAACGATGATTCCGGCACAGATCGTGCATCATAAAAAACAGGAAGGTTCTCATTAATTCAGAAAAATATCGCTCAGAAAAACGGGAATTATTATCTCATTAATTCGGAAAAACAGATGAATTTTTTTCCCAGATGAATGCAATACGCTTCCATAACGAACCGCTTACCGCGCGCGCGACTCTAGATGCGGCTCCGCTGCCGTGAGCCCCTCATCTCGCGCACGCACGCGGCCGCTCTAATCTGTTAACATGGGCGCCGAAATGAAATTGATATTTTCCGCCGCACATCCAATGTATCCCGGGTGCAAATTTCTTTTAGCACCGTGGATCGGGATAATTTTAATATTCATGAATGATGCCCTACATGATTGACTGGCTGATTAATATTTATGAGAGGGGCACTACCTGATTGACCATGGAACATCGACATGTGCTGCCTGTTTCTTCTGCCTTAGGCAGGGGCGTCCAAATCCAGTCCTGGGGGGCCGGAGCCCTGTGTAGCAAAGTTCTTTCCCTGGTCCACCATCAATAATTCAGCTCAAGAGCTGTGTGGTTATTAGCAGAAGGAGATGAATCAGGTGTGTTAAATGAGGGGAAATCCAAAAATGTGCAGGACTCTGGCCCTCCAGGACTGGATTTGGGCTCCCCTGGTTTAAGGGATTCAGTGACCAATCAGTAATATTCTCTCATGAATATTAATGATTGTTACAGAACCACCCTGTAACAATGCAAATTCACATTCCGCACTTGCGGAGAGAGTCCGGTCTCACTGCCTACAGGTGCCTCCTTAGGACATTACTAACGAATCTCACACAGAAAACACATACACTCACGGCATCCGCAAAAAGAACAAATGCAAAGGATTATTTTTTTTGTGAAATTAAAGATGTATAACTAATTCAGAATATATTTAACCATCCTACACTCCCACACAAACACCAAGATAATACAAGCAGCTATAAAGCATTTGTAAAAAATATTTTTTAAAACGATTAAATGAATTGATAGTGTTTTTGGTGATGATTCTGACATTTTGTTTCTCGTTTGAATGTTTGTCTAAAATGACATGAAACTCACCTAAACACAAACATGGAAATCCATCTACACACAGTGTAAAAAGCCACACTCATCACAACAATTGTGTGAATACAACCATAACATAGTATTCATGGTATTATTAATAAAAACATGCAAAGACACTTACATTTCTGTAAGCCTGGTCTGGTCCTGCACTCTCCACCGTGATCCACACTACAGGGGAAGCAGAATGACATAGTACTACTGCTGTATCCATTTATTAATTGGTGCCTCTTCTTCACATACATGCATAAGTATCTGTAGCGTGTCAGACACACACTCTGTACTCACTTCAGCTTCTCCAGTTTACAGCTGGGATCCTCCAGTACAGCAGAGAGCAGCTTCATTCCTGAGTCTCCTGGGTGATTGTAGCTCAGGTCCAGCTCTCTCAGGTGTGATGGGTTTGACCTCAGAGCTGAAGCCAGGGAAGAACAGCCTTCTTCTGTGACTCTACAGCCTGACAGCCTGCAGAGAGACAGACAAAAACTCCCCAGTAAATAAGATCACCTGACCATTACAAGCATTACTCTTAAGCAAAAGTGACTCCTCTAATAAATATTTCAATAATCACGCAAAATTAACATCTCTTGAACATTTTATAAGAACCTATACTTCTCAGAACAAGAACCAGATCCAATTGATACAGAATCATTTTTAAATAATCTAGACTTACCCATATTAACCAATGAAACAGCAGATGCCCTTGATGCCAGAGGTGGAGATTTCAGGTCCAGAGAGTACAAATCCAGACCAAGATTTTGTTTCAACCAACCAGTTGAATATAAAGAGTCACAGAGTACTCAACTTGGTCTGGATTTGTACTCCTTGCACCTGAAATCTCCACCTCTGCTTGATGCACCATTAACATCAGAAGAACTCCATAAGGTCCTCAACCAAATGCCTAACAACCAATCGCCAGACCGGATGGTTACCCTGCAGAAATCTATACACATTTTTGGGGCATATTATCTCCACTCTACAATAGACTGGTAAGAGAAATTAAGCATACAACACAAATCCCATCGTATGAGTGCAGTGACCATTACAGTGTTATTGAAACCTGATAAAGAGCCAACACAACCCTCCAGTTACCCGCCACTCTCACTCATGAATACAGACTTGAAAATCATTATAAAAGCTCTCGCCACTCAGTTACAGACAGTCATTCCTATTATAATCCATCCTGATCAGACATATTTCATCAAGACAAGACATGCCTCGGACAACATCCATAGGGCATTTCCATGCTGATTGGGAAAATTAGGCAAAATTTTTCTAACTGTGTTGCACTTGCATTTTCAGTATTTTTGATAGAAAATAAGGTATTTTTTCAGGAAACAAAAGACCTCTGGTGGTTACACGTTTTGTTCATGAAAATTTCATCGTTTGAATATTGCAACTGTTTTCATTAATTTTTTCACCACTTTAGATAGGATTTTATGCTATTCTCTGCAGCCCTATTTTTGAAGAAATCTCAAACTTTCACTGTGATGACATTTTATGTGGGTCTTGTTCTTAATATTTTCTGAGGTAAAAGTTTGTTCTAACATGTACTTTCTGTTTGGCAGTCTTCTTCACTGAGTGTAAAAGATTCTGTAACGCGAGTCACAAAAAAGTACAAGTTTTCTCACAAAAAAGAAGCCTATGCTAGTAGCAAACTGACAGTGATATATCTGCATCCCTAGCCCTTACTGGTTATGGGAAAACCAGCAGCAGGCCTGGTGTCCCCTCTTAGATAAGTTACTGGGCATTGAATATCTGTAACGCGAGTCACATGTAACGCGAGTCACAATGTTTCAACTGCACTACATACTGATTTCTTTAATTGTTTCAATCATAATAGCTTTATAGTAGTTTCTAAGATAAACTACAGATGGAAGCACTTTCTTTTACCCACAATTCATCTCGCTTCCTGTTTGTTCTGAAGCCACACCTCATAAACAAAAGTAAAAGAAATTAAACCCGACTTCATCTTGAATTTCAGGTATGTTTAAGGAATTTTTTACAGTATACTTTTAAGTTTTAAATACTGAAAACTATATAGACTTACTTAATACTAAAGAAAAGAAAATTAAGGTAAACAAAGGCCTGTTATTGAGGTCTCTAAGTATGACTACACATCCATTATCTACATGAACATGAATACAGAGTGATGCATTCTGTTACTGCCTGCAGAATAAGGCTGTGTGTTTTTATCTTATCTTAAACTTATCTTAAACACAGATAAATTTATTTAAAAAACACTGGATTTTCTTTGCTACATCACATGGGAAGGGCCCTGTCGATGGCATTGGTGGGGCAGTGAAACGGGTGGTATGGAATGCAGTGAGAAATACAAAAGCTATTGTCACAAATGCTTCTACCTTCACTGAGGCAGCCAGGGCAAGCAATGTCCAAGTCATTGAAATGAAGACCTCCGACATTGATGGGATCAACAGTGAACTGGGGATAGAAGAGGTATTTACAAATGCTCCCCCAGTTCCTGGCATTGCAAATGTTCACTGCATGAATTTGGTTAATGGGAAAGCCACCTATTACACCCTCTCTTCAGATGCAGTATTTAATGCTGCTGAACCTTGTGCTGAATCAGATTCAGTACTAAGTGAGAGAGGATTAAATACCGACTCTGGAGAGAAGGCTGACACAAACGTCAGAGAAGCCAGTTCTGAAAATACATGTATATGTTCTAGGTGGGTGACTGGTTTGGTGTAGAATATGATGGGAAGGTTTACCCAGGGGAGGTAAAATGTATTGACAATGGTGAATACCAAGTTTCTGTAATGACACAAGCTGGCAAATTTTGGAAATGGCCTGTGAAACCAGACGTGATATTTTACACCCATGACAAACTGGTGAGAAGACTGAAGCCCCTTTTACTGTTAACAACCGCGGTCACTTTGGTTTTCCTGATTTTAATTCGTAGTCGTCTCTTGCAAGACGTCTGAAGAAAAAGAGTAGACTTCAGCATTGCATAAATACTTATACAAGTATTATATTTAGAAATCAGCGGTACATGTATGACGATCTATTTAGTAGGTATGAAAATGCTTTTCATCTGGTGACTCAAGTGAACTTTTCCAGTTACAGGAAAAATGTAACGTGAGTCACGGTAACACGAGTCACACCAATTCTGCAAGTCCCCAAGAATATTTAGAGAGAAGTATTTTATATTCCATCTTAATATAAGAGCCTAATGTGTTTCTAATGCATTACAAGTATTCCTTTGTTCCAGTCATTTACCATTGAAGGAGACTTTTTTTAAATGTTGGCTTAGTTTTTTGCCCTTTCCTTTTCGTGTAACGCGAGTCACACTGTAATTAGAAGTAATTAAAAGACTACTTAAAGACTTATCTTACTTTTTGTTTATGTCATTTCACACCCATTGCCAATTGGCACATGCATGCAAGAAGTGGTGTATACAAATGTATATGTGTGGGCGGTACACAAAACAATAACATGAAAACAGACCAAAAAATGTAACGCGAGTCACATGGAAATGCCCCATAGATTATTTAATTTAATCAATGCTGCTCAGCATACCCATACTAAAACCATGATTACATCATTAGACGCAGAAACGGCATCTGACAGTCAGTTGGACATTCCTCTTTAATATATTGCATAGATTTGGCTTTGGAGAGTCGTTCAACCACTGGGTTAAAATACTGTACATCTCACCCAAAGCTACAGTGTCACAGATGGGATCACATTACCTGCATTCACACTCCGACGGGGAAGACGGCCTGCATGCCCACTCTCTCCTTCATTGTTTGCCATCTTCATAGAAACACTTACGGCAGCAATATGTCAGGATAGTGAAATAAATTGAATTCATACTAATAATACAAAATTAGTCTCTATGCAGATGATATCTTGCTGTTTTTACAAAACCCTCAACCCTCAATATCTATCCATCCATTTTCCAATTTGCTTACCCAACTGGGTCGCGGGGGATCCGGAGCCTATCCCGGAAGCAATGGGCACGAGTCAGGGAACAACCCAGGATGGGGGTACAGTCCATCGCAGGTCACATTCACACACCATTCACTCACACATGCACACCTATGGGCAATTTAGCAAATCCAATTAGCCTCAGCATGTTTTTGGACTGTGAGGGGAAACCGGAGTGCCCGGAGGAAACCCCACGACAACATGGGGAGAACATGCAAACTCCACATACATGTGACCCTGGCGGAGAGTCAAACCCAGGTCCCAGAGGTGTGAGGCAACAGTGCTAACCACTGCACCACCATGCCGTCCTCAATATATTAAATTTTAATTTTACCTGCTCACAGTGCACCATGCGTGTCACAGATAATTATCTGCAGGCTCTGTGGCCCTGTTTACCTGTTCACAGTGCACCATGGGTGTCACTTGTAATTATGTTCTCTATAGGTGACAGATCTGGACTGCAGGCAGACCAATTCAGCACCCGGACTCTTCTCCCATGAAGCCATGCTGTTGTAATATCTGCAGTATGTGGTTTTGCATTGTCCTGCTGAAATACACAAGGCCTTCCCTGAAACAGACGTCCTCTGGAGGGGAGCATATGTTGCTCTAAAACCTTTATATACCTTTCAGCATTCATAGTTCCCTCCAAAACATGCAAGCTGCCCATACCGTATGCACTTATGCACCCCCATACCATCAGAGATGCTGGCTTTTGAACTGAACGCTGATAACACGCTGGAAGGTCTCCCTTCTCTTTAGCCCGGAGGACACGGCGCCCTTCATTACCAACAAGAATGTCACATTTGGACTCGTCTGACCATAGAACACTTTCCCACTTTGAAACAGTCCATTTCAAATGAGTCTTGGTCCACAGGACACGACGGCGCTTCTGGACCATGTTCAGATATGGCTTCCTTTTTGCATGATAGAGCTTTAGCTGGCATCTGCAGATGGCACGGCGGATTGTGTTTACCGACTGTGCTTTCTGGAAGTATTCCTGGGCCCATTTAGTAATGTCATTCACACAATCATACTGATGAGTGATGCAGAGTCGTCTGAGGGCCTGAAGACCACGGGCATCCAATACAGGTCTTCGGCCTTGTCCCTTACGCACAGAGATATCTCCAGTTTCCCTCAATCTTTTGATGATGTTATGCACTGTAGATGATGAGATTTGCAAATCCTTTGCAATTTGACATTGAGGATCATTGTTTTTAAAGTATTCCACAATCTTTTTATTCACTCTTACACAGATTGGAGAGCCTTTGCCCATCTTTACTTTTGTGAGACTCTGCCTCTCTAAGACATCCCTTTTAATCCTAATCTGGATACATACCTGATATCAATTAACTTAATTAGTTACTAGATGTTCTCCCAGCTGAATCTTTTTAAACTTTCTTGCTTTTTCAGCCACTTGTTACCCCTGTACCAACTTTTTTGGGACATGTAGCAGGCATCAAATTTTAAATGAGCTCATTTACTGGATAAAGGTCTACAATTTCCCAGTTTGGACATTTGTTATGCTATCTATGTTCTGTTAGGAATAAAATATATGCTCATGTGTGATGCCCGGCCCGTCCGCTCCTTGTGTGTGCCATGCCCCCTAATTACCCACGTGTGATTCCCTGATCGTGCCCAGCCATGTCTTGTTATCTTTTGCTTTGTCTGATGTATTTAAGTCTCTGGCGTGCCTGAACCCCTTGTCTGTCATTGATGTCGGTTGCCGTCCTATGTTCCCTAACACGGATCTCCTGATTAAACCCCCATTCGTCCCGTATCCTGCCTGTTGCCTGCTTTTTGATCGCTCTCTGAGCCGTCCAAGCCTGGAGGAGATTCCAGGAGACAGGCAGATATTCAAGGAGAGCTGGACAGGGCCGTAGAAGGTCCTTAACTCATCAGCAGGACCGGTATCTGCTCCTTTGTGCAAGGAGAAACAGGATGAACACTGCGGGAGCCCTACAAAATGACCTCCAGCAGGCCACTGGTGTGAATGTTTCTGATTGTTTGGTCAGAGACAGACTTCATGAGGGTGGCTTGAGGGCCCAACGTCCTCTAGTGGGTCCTGTGCTCACTGCCCAGCACCATGGAGCTCGATTGGCATTTGCCATAGAATACCAGAATTTGCAGGTCTGCTACTGGTGCCCTGTGCTTTTCACAGATGAGAGCAGGTTCAGTCATTTAACTTAAACTCCACACACCTAGAGATGTAACCCAACATCCTACTGGCCTTTTTAATTGCTTCTCCACACTGGTGAGAGTGGGACATGGAAGCATCAACATACACACCAAGGTCTTTATTCGGATTTATTCAGTTCATATTCAGCTACCTTTATTTCAGTGGGACCCATAAAATATCTGTATTTTATATTTCTGCTCCCTGCATACGTTAAATTTCATCTGCCAGGTGTCAGCCCAGTCACTAATTAAATCAAGATCCCATTGTAGCTTCTGTGCTGCTAGTTCAATATCTGCTATAGTACACCATCCACCTTGGTGTCATCTGCAAATTGAACTAGTTTACTGTATGCACTGGTGTCAATATTATTAATGTAAAGGAACAATAGTGGTCCTAAAATTGAACCCTGCGGTACCCCACTATGAACGCAGGCCCACTGTGACATTGTGCCTCTAATAACTACCTGCTGCTTCCTGTCTGTTAACCAGTTTTCTATCCAAACTGCTACAGTTCCTAAAATCCCTGCAGCTTTGAGTTTAAGCAAGAGTTGTTTGAGGGGGACAACATCAAAGGCCTTCTGCAAATCTAAGTACTTTATGTGATCAATTTCTCTTGTAGCTTCCTCAAAGAACTGAAGTAGATTAGTTGAACGGGATCTACTTCTCCTAAATCCATGTTGGCTACCCCTCAGAATGTTATTTGTATCCAGGTAATCTACCATTTTCACTTGTATTATAACTACTATTACTTTTCAAATTATGCAAGTTAAAGTAATTGGCCTGTAGTTTGCTGGATTACATCTATCCCCTTTTTTGAATATGGGTGTTATATTAGTATAATTCGAATCATAAGGTACCACGTGCAAATAAGGATTTCAGAAACAGTAAAGTTAAAGGTTGGCTAATAATATCCCTCATCTCTTTATAAATTATAGGTAAGATGCCACCAGGGCCCTGTGATTTATTTATTTTGAGTTTAGCCAGGCTTTGTACCACATCAGCCTCAGTTATACATACATGCCCTCCGCAATTATTGGCACCCCTTTGTACAAGGGGTAAGAAAAAATCCACCTTCTGGTGAAGGTGCTTCATCTCACACGGAAAAAATGAGAAAAATCCAACCTTTAATTAAAATCAATTTATTTGAAGAAAAATCAAATCCTTCATCAAGAAATAATTATTTTTAACAAAAACACATGAGCCACGATTATTGGCAGCCCTGCAAATTATAGTGAACGCAATGTAACTGAAGCATATTTCCCATGTAAATTATACATCTTTGAGTTGATTGGGGTGAATAAGAACCTTCAAGCTGTAATCCATGACTTCCTGAGTAACTGGGGTACAAACATGAGGAGACACAGAGGCCAAATTCCCTTAGTCATCCATCAACATGGGAAAGATAAGAGACACACAGACCAAATGAGGGAGAAGTGTGCTGACTTCATTAGTCAGGGAATGGGTATTAAAAAATAGCTACTCGCCTTAAAATGCCCATTTCTACTGTTAGGGCAATAATTTAAAAGTGGACATCAACTGGAACTGTTAGAAACTTGCCTGAAAGAGGACCCAAGTTTATTTTGCCCCCACAAACAGTGAGGAGGATCGTAAGAGAGGCAAAAAGTCCCCAAGGATGACTGTTAGTCAATTACCAGACAAAGTAAAATCTTCGGGTTACCACGTCTCCAAAAAACCATCAGACGCCCCCTTCATGCTAACAGACGTTTTGAAAGTTATGACAGAAAGAAGCTTTTTCTGCCAGTTACTTAAAATGTTAGTGCCAGGAGTTTGCAAAACATTATACAACTTTAACTGGAATCAAATTCAATGGTCTGATGAAACAAAAATGGAAGTTTTGGCAATAAACATTCAAGGTGGGTTTGGCGTAAAAAGAAGGATGGTTATAATGAAATGAACCTTATCCCAACTGTAAGATATGATGGAGGTTCTGTGATGTTGTGGAGCTGTTTTTCCTCCAAAAACCCTGGAAACCTCGTTAGGGTACATGGCACTATGGGGTCCATGAAATACCAGGACATTTTATATCAAAATTTGGCTGCCGCTGCCAGGAAACAAAAACTGGGCCTTCATTGGATCTTCCAGCAGGACGGTGATCCTAAGCACATGTCCAAATAAACATAAAAATGGTCAGCTGACCGCAGAATCAAGCTTCTGCCACCTCAGTCCCCTGACCTGAACCCCACTGAAAACCTGTGGGCTGAGCTGAAGAGGAGAGTGCACAAGAGAGGGCCGAGGACCCTGGGTGATCTGGAGAGATTCTGTAAAGAGGAATGGTCTCAGATGCCCTGCTCTGTATTCTCCAACCTTATAAAATGTTATAGGAGACTCAGTGCTGTTATACTGGCAAAGGGAGGCTGTACAGAGTATTAAAAGCAGGGCTGCCAATAATCGTAGCACATGTGTTTTCGTTAAAAATAATCATTTCTTAATGAAGGATTTGTTTTTCTTTGAATAAATTTATTTCAATGAAAGGTTGGATTTTTCTCATTTTTCAGTGTGAGATGAAGCTGCTTCGCCAAAAGGTGGATTTTTTTCTAACCCTTTTTACAAATCTTTACAAGGGGGCCAATAATTGTGGAGGGACTGTATATTGTTTATATTTTGTACTGTATTTGTACTAAATGGTGGTAAGTTAATCATGTCCTCTACTGTGAACACCTGTGTGAAATAATCATTAGACTCATTTACTATGTCCATCCATCCATTTTCCAAACCGCTTATCCTATTGGGTTGCGGGGGGTCCGGAGCCTATCCCGGAAGCAATGGGCACGAGGCAGGGAACAACCCAGGATGGGGGGCCAGCCCATCGCAGGGCACACTCACACACCTTTCACTCACACACCTATGGGCAATTTAGCAACTCCAATTAGCCTCAGCATGTTTTTGGACCGTGGGGGGAAACCGGAGTACCCGGAGGAAACCCCACGACGACATGGGGAGAACATGCAAACTCTGCACACATGTGACCCAGGCGGAGACTCGAACCCGGGTCCCAGAGGTGTGAGGCGACAGTGCTAACCACTGCACCACCATGCCGCCCCTATTTACTATATCAATTTTCATTTTCAATTATAAGGCCCTTACTATCCTGCAGATGAGTGAGTTCAGCTTTTAGAGCTCTTTTGGAGTTACAATATTGGAAGAAACTTTTAATGTCATCCTTAGCCTCCAGTGTAATCTTTACTTTCGACATTCCACTTACTGTAGCGAGTCTAATGTTATTTTTTCAATAAACCTCTAGACTTAGATACTCCTGCTTTATTTTGAAATCATTAGTTATTTTCTACTTTAGTATCTCCAGCGTACAGTGTGGAATACCCAGTAATGCTCACCTCACTACCCACAGTTTACAGTGTGGAATACCCAGTAATACTCACCTCACTACCTACAGTTTACAGTGTGGAATACCCAGTAAGACTGACCTCAGTATCTCCAGTGTACAGTGTGAAATACCCAGTTATACTGACCTCATTACCCCCAGTTTACAGTGTGGAATACCCAGAAATACTGACCTCAGTATCTCCAGTTTACAGTGTAAGTCCCCCAGTCCAGCAGAGAGCAGCTTCACTCCTGAGTCCTGCAGGTCATTGTTACTCAGGTCCAGCTCTCTCAGGGGTGAGGAGTTTGATCTGAGAGCTGAAGCCAGTGCCTCACAGCATTTCTCTGTGAGTTCACACCGACCCACCCTTAAAATAAGTAAACGCTTTTAAATCCACTTTTTACACTGCAGCACTGTATTCAAATGAGGAGAATAGGGACCATGACATAATGGATTTTCATAAAACAATTAAATTAAACTAAAAATCATTTTAACAATCATCCCGATTTTGTTTGGTGTCCATTATTTTTTGTCCATAACACGTTAAGGTCAACATGTTTATCTGTAACAGTGCTGTTAACTTTGCTAACCAACAGAAATGTTTTGCATGGATTATATGTGTCACGCCCAGCTCGTGCGATCCTCGTGTGCCACGCCCCCTCATTAACCACGTCTGCTGCCCCGATTCTGACCAGCTGTTTCCTGTTATTTCGGCTTGTCTTGTGTATTTCAGTCCATGTTCAGGTCTGTTTCCCTAGATCTGTCATTGATGTTGTGAGCCGTGTTTCCTCGTCTGCCCTTAATAAATCCCATTTGCTTGTCTTTACGGCTCCACTGCCCTGTCTGCCTGCTCTTCCGCTCAGCGGACATCACAGTATGGTTGAATGGATGTTTCCTGCTTCACTGCTTAATTATTTCTAACATGGACCGAGGGCTGATAAGATTGTGGGATATAAGGAAGTAGGAGAAGAAAACAGAAGCTGTTTGTGTTTGTTTATTATGTAACTGCTGAAAGGCATTGTGGGTTTTCTTGGTGTCCCGTTACTTTTGTGTAAAATGCATATTCTGTACTCACTGCAGCTTCTCCAGTTTACAGCTGGGATCCTCCAGTACAGCAGAGAGCAGCTTCACTCCTGAGTCTCCTGGGTGATTGTAGCTCAGGTCCAGCTCTCTCAGGTGTGAGGGGTTTGACCTCAGAGCTGAAGCCAGGGAAGAACAGCCTTCTTCTGTGACTCTACAGCCTGACAGCCTGCAGAGAGAGAGACAGAAACTCCCCAGTAAATAATATCACCTGACCATTACAATTATTAAATAAATACAGACCTCAGTATCTCCTCCGTATAGTATGAAATACGCAGTAATACTGACCTCAGTACCCCCAGTGTACAGTGTGGAATATCCAGTAATACTGACCGAACAGTACCCCCCAGTTAACAGTGTGGAATACCCAATAATAAAGACCTCAGTACCCCCCAGTTTACAGTGTAGAATACCCAGTAATACTGACCTCATTACCCCCAGTTTACAGTGTGGAATACCCAGTAATACTGGCCTCAGTATCTCCAGTTTAGAGTGTAGAATACCCAGTAATACTGACCTCAATATCTCCAGTTTACAGTGTAAATCCCCCAGTGCAGTAGAGAGCAGCTTCACTCCTGAATCCTTCAGGTTATTGTCACTCAGGTCCAGCTCTCTCAGGGGGGAAGAGTTTGATCTTAGAGCTGAAGACAGCATTTCACAGTGTTTATCTATGAGATCACAGCTGTTCAGCCTGAAACAGAAAACACTTTAAGACACAGACATATACACATCCTACACATTAGTAAAATACAAAGCATTACAATAAGCATTTGTTTTCAGTATAATTAGCAGCACAGCTTACACTTCAAAATGAATTATAGTCTGCAGAGTGTTCTGTGTGTCCTGACAATCTGCTGCAGTCATATGATCACTAATTGTGAGTCAGTGCATCTTTGCTCAGAACTAGAGGTAAAAACATTAAGTACATATAGAGAATATATAGGAACACATCAACAGCAAGATGGACGTGAACCTCCCATAACAGTCAGACCAGTGCTTCCAGTGCAGTCCTTAGCCATCTTTCTGCCAGGTGTCCCTACACTCGACATGTATCACTGAAAGTAGGAGATGTGAACATTCCCATCAGCTAATGCAGCAGCAACTGGCACTTGGATTCCTGATCCCATGAGTAAAATCCTTTTTCTCCCTGTATTGTTATACCTGGGAACATGTTAAATCACCAATTACGTCTGGGTGATATGACGATATTATCGGTAATGAGCGTAATCAGACAAGTATCCCGGGGTTGATATCTGACAGTGACTAACCGGCGATTATCGTCTTTGCTGGGGAAACGCGCTTAGGCTACATACAAAGCAAGATAACAGGATTCATGATTTGCTTTCAGTTCAGCTTTCTAGCCAAAGATTCTGAAGCAGTTAAAAAGAAACATTGTACAGAATTTCACAAGCATTGTCCATTGCAGTAACCATGCGTTCGCCATTCTTGTAAGTTCAGTATTGTCACATCACCAACTTCTATCTCTGAGTCAGCAGCCAGAATGTCAGTCATTCAAGTGCAGCTTTCTGGTGGGGATTTTGAGCTTCCCAACTCAGTTTTTCATGTCTGAGTCTCAGGCACGGCTTTAAGTGTGTCCCCGATCCCGCCGTCTCGGTGGAGGACTCGCGGTCAGTGAAGTAGTTGGAGCCGCTAATGTTGTTTCAGTTTCCTGAATGAACACAGGTTTTTAAGCTGTGGCATCGCTCCCTTCCCTCTTTCCAATCATCATTTTGTTTCTGTCACTTTCTCTTGCACTGATTTCTCCTCCCAACATTGTTACTGGCGTTTTAGTAATAAATTAGTTCAGGACCACAACTTTGTACGATCTTTCTCCTTCTGGGAGGTGTGGAGGGAGAAAAAATCACAATTCAAGTCTCTCAGTCAATGGTGGGATGTCGGAAAAGTGCAAATTAAGCTCTTCTGCTAGAACTATGCTGCATATTTCCAGACTGAACTACAGAACCGGTTTAGACTGGAGGATGAGATCTTGCGGCTGTGCACAGGAGCAGAGCCTGGCAGGGTGGGAGATGCTGAGGCCCTGCAGAGGAACCGACTCCTGTTGAAAGACCTTCTGGTGGAGAGAGGGGCTGGGGCGTTGGCCCGGGCTGCTATACGAAGGAGACTGATATGGACGCCCCCACCGCGTATTTCTTTGGATTTGAGAAGCACAGGGAAGAGAGAAATACCTTTCGGCACTTCATCCTCCCCGATGGGCGTAGTATGTTTGACAAGCACAAGATTTTACGACACTCAATAGCCTTTTATGAGACCCTGTTCTGTGCTGAGGCCTGTGATCAGACAGTGGCTGATCACTTTCTTTGGGACTTACCAAGTCTTTCAGTCACAGACAGACATGAGCTGGAGGAGCCTTTGCCTCTGACAGAACTTACTGCTGCTGTCCATGAGCAGTCAGTCAGGAAAGCACCAGGCCTGGACGGACTGACCGCGGAATTTTATGAATGTTTCTGGCCCCTGATTGGTGAAGACTTGTTCTGTGTTTTTCAAGAAAGTGTTGATATGGGCCTTCTTCCATCCAGCTGCCGGAGGGCTGTTCTAACGCTGCTGCCCAAGAAGGGGGATCTGGGACTTCTGAAGAACTGGCGGCCGGTCTTGCTTCTCGGTGTGGATTATAAGATCTTGTCCAAAGCTCTGACTAACCGGCTGAAAACATGTGTTTCAACGATCCAGTACATGCACTGGGATCAGTTTTACTGTGTACCAGAGCGTTCAATTTTTGATAACCTTTTTTTAGCGAGAGATTTTTTGTCCTTTGTGTCAGAACGAGGTTTGGACGTAGGTCTGCTCTCTTTAGATCAGGAAAAGGCATTTGACAGAGTGGACCACACCTTTCTGTTTAAGACCCTTCAAGCTTTTGGTTTTGGTCCAAAGATTGTTTCTTACATTAGACTCTTGTACACCAATGTGTGGAGCCTCCTGAACATTAATGGCTCTCTCACCAGGCCTTTTCCTGTCACCAGAGGGATACGGCAGGGCTGTGGGTTGTCTGGGCTGCTGTACTCACTGGCGGTGGAGCCGCTGCTTCAGGCTTTTCGAAGGCGTCTCCAGGGAGCACCGGTACCTGGCATCAGCCTTGGGGGAGGAGTGACTGTTACACTTACTGCTTATGCAGATGACGTCACTGTTTTTATCAGGTCCAACACGGATATGGAGGTGCCTACAGCACTTCTTGGCGATTTCCAGCGTGCCTCTTCCGCTCACGTCAACTGGAGCAAAAGCGCCACGTACCTGCTGGGCCAGTGGTCCGGGTGGGGCCCTCCTCAGCTGCCACAGCAGTGTGTATGGGGCAAGGATGGCATCAGAATACTGGGTCTTTACCTGGGAACTGAGCGCTTCATGGAAAAGAATTGGAGCGGATTGGTTGACAGGATTACTGGACGACTTCAGCGTTGGAGGTGGATTTCGCCCCAGCTCTCATATCGAGGGAGAGTGCTGGTGATTAACAGTTTGGCTGCCTCCATGATGTGGCACCGACTCATGGTGCCGGACCCTCCGATGGACCTGCTGCATCAGGTCCAGAAGGGGTTTACTGATTTCTTCTGGAATGGGCACCACTGGCTCCCTTCGGGGATTCTTCATTTGCCAGTGTCTGAGGGAGGGCAGGGCCTGGTTCATCTGCTGAGCGAGGTCAGGGGGATGAGGCTCCAGTGTGCACAGACACTGCTTTACAGCACCGAACACCTGCCGTGGATGCATGTGGCCCTCGCCCTGCTCCGCAGCTGCGGAGGCCTTGCATATGATAAACAAATGTTTTTACTTCCTGTAGATGCACTTCAGCTTATTGGAGTGAGTGGTTTTTATGCTGCGGTGCTGAATGCTTGGCGCTTGTTCCGGGTGGCACCGATGGAGAACGACCACTATGGCCTCGAGGAACCATTGTTTAATGATTCCTTTGTTTCCTCGCGGCTGACACTTATAAATTCAGTCGATAAGATACTTGTGGAGTTGGGGGTCACAAGGGTAAAACATATTTTACATGCTGAGTCTGGGCACTTTTTGTCACCTGACTCACTTGCTACCCAAGTAGGGTTCCGGTCTGAGGGGCTGCTTGGGAACCTTTTACATGCACTTGAAGGTTCTTTTCCCCCAACCTTTCAGGAATATTTACAGTGGGTTCCGGGTCGAGGTGCGACCTGCCCTTCCTTCCCAGAACTGTGTGTTACCCCCTTGGTAGCTGTTGATCACAGTGACACTGGTCACATACTTTCCTTCCGGTACTTGCTGAATATCCGGTTCTCCCTGGCAGGGAGGAAACTCCTGTACCATGTTACCGTTAAGTCTTTTTTCTTTCATGACCTGAAAGGGAGGCCAGATACGAAGTGGAGGCCCATTTGCTGCTCCAGGGGAGTTTTTGCCGTCATGGAGGCTCCTTTATAAGAGACCGCTTCCCAAACGTTCAGGGGACCTCCAGTGGTGAATCCTGCACTGCATACTGCCCACCAACAGTTTTGTGTCTCGGTTTAATGCTGCTGTTGTGTCTCAGTGCTTGTACTGCAGTGAGCGTTACACTGTTTTCCATACCTTCTGTCACTGTGTCAGACTGGCACCACTGAGTGGGCTGCTGGGTCACTGGTCTGGGGATCATACTCACTGATGCTGTGTCTCAGTGTTTGTACTGCAGTGAGCGTGACACTGGTTTCCATACCTTCTGTCACTGTGTCAGACTGGCACCACTGAGTGGGCTGCTGGGTCACTGGTCTGGGGATCATACTCACTGATGCTGTGTCTCAGTGTTTGTACTGCAGTGAGCGTGACACTGGTTTCCATACCTTCTGTCACTGTGTCAGACTGGCACCACTGAGTGGGCTGCTGGGTCACTGGTCTGGGGATCATACTCACTGATGCTGTGTCTCAGTGTTTGTACTGCAGTGAGCGTGACACTGTTTTCCATACCTTCTGTCATTGTGTCAGATTGGCACCACTGACTGGGCAGCTGGGTCACTGGTCTGGGGATCATACTCACTGATGCTGTGTCTCAGTGTTTGTACTGCAGTGAGCGTGACACTGGTTTCCATACCTTCTGTCATTGTGTCAGACTGGCACCACTGAGTGGGCTGCTGGGTCACTGGCTCGCTGGTCTGGGGATCATACTCACTGATGCTGTTTTTATTTTTGGTTGTAAATGTTCCAAACCTCGAATGGATAAATGTTGTCCACTTTGAAGTCTATACGTCTGTGTCAGGAGGGTCAGGACATTGACGTGTTGGACTTGTTTAAGACCCTGGTGGAGTCACGTGTTCATGTGGACTTTCTGTTTCATCAGGTGACGGACAATTTGGCTGTTTTTCGGAAATAATGGGTTTTCAACAAGGGACCTGTGATTATTTCTGCTGATGGAGTTTTGGTTTTTGCCTGGTGATTCACGCTGAGTTACTCTTCGGGCTGTGATTAGGATTGGCTGCTAACTGTTAAATAAAGGTGGTTAAAAGTAAAAAAAAAAAAGTCTCTTTCTCTCTCTCTCTCTCTCTCTCATCTATGTGTCTGAATCAATCAATCCATCATTATTTATATAGCGTGTTTTAACCACAGCGTTTATAAAGTGTTTTGCAAACATTTAAAAAGAAAAAGAAAGAAATTCAAATAAGCTCAGAATAAATAACAATAAGCGAAAAAGAAATAAAAATAGAGTAAAAATGTTTTAGTAAAATAAAATTAAAAATAAAAATACCATCATAAAGGACGTTAACCACCCATGTCCTCTTTAGGGTTAGGGTTAGGGTTAACCCTAACCCTCCCTCAAAGGGGCCTCTAGCCCCTATGTCTTCTGGGGGAAGCGACCGCCGCCCCACAATTACTGATATTAATAAAAGCATAAAATAATAAAACTGATTATCATAGATTATTATATGCGGTGGTGAAAAGATGCGTTTTCAGCCTAGTTTTGAAAGTACTGAGACATTCAGTAGCTCTCAGGTTTTCTGGGAGAGAGTTCCAGATTTTGGACCCATAGTGACTAAAAGCTGCCCCCCGCCCTCCCCAGCCGGGTTTTAGGAATAATCAGTAAATTACTGCCGGATGATCTGACTGATCTGCCTGGGACATACCTTACAGTCATGTTACTGAGGCAGGACAGAGCTAAACCACGTAAATATTTACAAATTAGCAAATGACCTTTAAAATCAGTCCTAGAAGACAGAGGAAGCCATTGCAGGGATGTGAGAGCAGGTGTGATGTGATCTCTGTGACTGGTGCGTGTTAACACTCCGCCAGCGGCATCCTGGGCCCGTTGTAGATGTGATCCCTGTGACTAGTGCGTGTTAACACTCCGCCAGCGGCATTCTGGGCCCGTTGTAGATGTGATCCCTGTGACTGGTGCGTGTTAACACTCCGCCAGCGGCATTCTGGGCCCGTTGTAGATGTGATCCCTGTGACTGGTGCGTGTTAACACTCCGCCAGCGGCATTCTGGGTCCGTTGCAGATGTGATCCCTGTGACTGGTGCGTGTTAACACTCCGCCAGCGGCATTCTGGGTCCGTTGTAGATGTGATCCCTGTGACCGGTGCGTGTTAACACTCCGCCAGCGGCAATCCGGGCCCGTTGTAGATGTGATCCCTGTGACTAATGCGTGTTAACACTTCGCCAGCGGCATTCTGGGGCCGTTGTAGATGTGATCCCTGTGCCTGGTGCGTGTTAACACTCCGCCAGCGGCATTCTGGGCTCGTTGTAGATGTGATCTCTGTGACTGGTGCGTGTTAACACTCCGCCAGCGGCATCCTGGGCCCGTTGTAGATGTGATCCCTGTGACTAGTGCGTGTTAACACTCCGCCAGCGGCATTCTGGGCCCGTTGTAGATGTGATCCCTGTGACTGGTGCGTGTTAACACTCCGCCAGCGGCATTCTGGGCCCGTTGTAGATGTGATCCCTGTGACTGGTGCGTGTTAACACTCCGCCAGCGGCATTCTGGGTCCGTTGCAGATGTGATCCCTGTGACTGGTGCGTGTTAACACTCCGCCAGCGGCATTCTGGGTCCGTTGTAGATGTGATCCCTGTGACCGGTGCGTGTTAACACTCCGCCAGCGGCAATCCGGGCCCGTTGTAGATGTGATCCCTGTGACTAATGCGTGTTAACACTTCGCCAGCGGCATTCTGGGGCCGTTGTAGATGTGATCCCTGTGCCTGGTGCGTGTTAACACTCCGCCAGCGGCATTCTGGGCTCGTTGTAGATGTGATCTCTGTGACTGGTGCGTGTTAACACTCCGCCAGCGGCATTCTGGGCCCGTTGTAGATGTGATCCCCGTGACTGGTGCGTGTTAACACTCCGCCAGCGGCATTCTGGGGCCGTTGTAGATGTGATCTCTGTGACTGGTGCGTGTTAACACTCCGCCAGCGGCATTCTGGGGCCGTTGTAGATGTGATCCCTGTGACTGGTGCGTGTTAACACTCCGCCAGCGGCATTCTGGGCCCGTTGTAGATGTGATCCCTGTGACTGGTGTGTGTTAACACTCCGCCAGCGGCATTCTGGGCCCGTTGTAGATGTGATCCCTGTGACTGGTGTGTGTTAACACTCCGCCAGCGGCATTCTGGGCCCGTTGTAGATGTGATCCCTGTGACTGGTGTGTGTTAACACTCCGCCAGCGGCATTCTGGGCCCGTTGTAGATGTGATCCCTGTGACTGGTGTGTGTTAACACTCCGTCAGCGGCATTCTGGGGCCGTTGTAGATGTGATCCCTGTGACTGGTGCGTGTTAACACTCCGCCAGCGGCATTCTGGGCCCGTTGTAGATGTGATCCCTGTGACTGGTGTGTGTTAACACTCCGTCAGCGGCATTCTGGGCCCGTTGTAGATGTGATCCCTGTGACTGGTGTGTGTTAACACTCCGCCTGCGGCATTCTGGGGCCGTTGTAGATGTGATCCCTGTCACTGGTGCGTGTTAACACTCCGCCAGCGGCATTCTGGGCCCGTTGTAGATGTGATCCCTGTGACTGGTGTGTGTTAACACTCCGTCAGCGGCATTCTGGGGCCGTTGTAGATGTGATCCCTGTGACTGATGCGTGTTAACACTCCGCCAAGCGGCATTCTGGGCCGTTGTAGATGTGATCCCTGTGACTGGTGTGTGTTAACACTCCGCCAGCGGCATTCTGGGCCCGTTGTAGATGTGATCCCTGTGACTGGTGTGTGTTAACACTCCGCCAGCGGCATTCTGGGCCTGTTGTAGATGTGATCCCTGTGACTGGTGCGTGTTAACACTCCGCCAGCGGCATTCTGGGGCCGTTGTAGATGTGATCCCTGTCACTGGTGCGTGTTAACACTCCGCCAGCGGCATTCTGGGGCCGTTGTAGATGTGATCCCTGTCACTGGTGCGTGTTAACACTCCGCCAGCGGCATTCTGGGCCCGTTGTAGATGTGATCCCTGTGACTGGTGTGTGTTAACACTCCGTCAGCGGCATTCTGGGGCCGTTGTAGATGTGATCCCTGTGACTGATGCGTGTTAACACTCCGCCAAGCGGCATTCTGGGCCGTTGTAGATGTGATCCCTGTGACTGGTGTGTGTTAACACTCCGCCAGCGGCATTCTGGGCCCGTTGTAGATGTGATCCCAGTGACTGGTGCGTGTTAACACTCCGCCAGCGGCATTCTGGGCCCGTTGTAGATGTGATCCCTGTGACTGGTGCGTGTTAACACTCCGCCAGCGGCATTCTGGGCCCGTTGTAGATGTGATCCCTGTGACTGGTGCGTGTTAACACTCCGCCAGCGGCATTCTGGGCCCGTTGTAGATGTGATCCCTGTGACTGGTGCGTGTTAACACTCCGCCAGCGGCATTCTGGGCCCGTTGTAGATGTGATCCCTGTGACTGGTGCGTGTTAACACTCCGCCAGCGGCATTCTGGGCCCGTTGTAGATGTGATCCCTGTGACTGGTGCGTGTTAACACTCCGCCAGCGGCATTCTGGGCCCGTTGTAGATGTGATCCCTGTGACTGGTGCGTGTTAACACTCCGCCAGCGGCATTCTGGGCCCGTTGTAGATGTGATCCCTGTGACTGGTGCGCGTTAACACTCCGCCAGCGGCATTCTGGGGCCGTTGTAGACTTGATCCCTGTGACTGGTGCGTGTTAACACTCTGCCAGCGGCATTCTGGGCCCGTTGTAGATGTGATCCCTGTGACTGGTGCGTGTTAACACTCCGCCAGCGGCATTCTGGGCCCATTGTAGATGTGATCCCTGTGACTGGTGTGTGTTAACACTCCGCCAGCGGCATTCTGGGCCCGTTGTAGATGTGATCCCTGTGACTGGTGCGTGTTAACACTCCGCCAGCGGCATTCTGGGGCCGTTGTAGATGTGATCCCTGTCACTGGTGCGTGTTAACACTCCGCCAGCGGCATTCTGGGGCCGTTGTAGATGTGATCCCTGTCACTGGTGCGTGTTAACACTCCGCCAGCGGCATTCTGGGCCCGTTGTAGATGTGATCCCTGTGACTGGTGTGTGTTAACACTCCGTCAGCGGCATTCTGGGGCCGTTGTAGATGTGATCCCTGTGACTGGTGCGTGTTAACACTCCGCCAAGCGGCATTCTGGGCCGTTGTAGATGTGATCCCTGTGACTGGTGTGTGTTAACACTCCGCCAGCGGCATTCTGGGCCCGTTGTAGATGTGATCCCTGTGACTGGTGTGTGTTAACACTCCGCCAGCGGCATTCTGGGCCCGTTGTAGATGTGATCCCTGTGACTGGTGCGTGTTAACACTCCGCCAGCGGCATTCTGGGCCCGTTGTAGATGTGATCCCTGTGACTGGTGCGTGTTAACACTCCGCCAGCGGCATTCTGGGCCCGTTGTAGATGTGATCCCTGTGACTGGTGCGTGTTAACACTCCGCCAGCGGCATTCTGGGCCCGTTGTAGATGTGATCCCTGTGACTGGTGCGTGTTAACACTCCGCCAGCGGCATTCTGGGCCCGTTGTAGATGTGATCCCTGTGACTGGTGTGTGTTAACACTCCGCCAGCGGCATTCTGGGCCCGTTGTAGATGTGATCTCTGTGACTGGTGCGTGTTAACACTCCACCTGCAGCATTCCGGGGCTGTTGTAGATGTGATCCCTGTGCCTGGTGCGTGTTAACACTCTGCCAGCGGCATTCTGGGCCCGTTGTAGATGTGATCCCTGTGACTGGTGCGCGTTAACACTCCGCCAGCGGCATTCTGGGGCCGTTGTAGACTTGATCCCTGTGACTGGTGCGTGTTAACACTCCGCCAGCGGCATTCTGGGCCCGTTGTAGATGTGATCTCTGTGACTGGTGCGTGTTAACACTCCGCCAGCGGCATTCTGGGCCCGTTGTAGATGTGATCTCTGTGACTGGTGCGTGTTAACACTCCGCCAGCGGCATTCTGGGCCCGTTGTAGATGTGATCTCTGTGACCGGTGCGTGTTAACACTCTGCCAGCGGCATTCTGGGCCCGTTGTAGATGTGATCTCTGTGACCGGTGCGTGTTAACACTCTGCCAGCGGCATTCTGGGCCCGTTGTAGATGTGATCTCTGTGACCGGTGCGTGTTAACACTCCGCCAGCGGCATTCTGGGCCCGTTGTAGATGTGATCTCTGTGACTGGTGCGTGTTAACACTCTGCCAGCGGCATTCTGGGCCCGTTGTAGATGTGATCTCTGTGACCGGTGCGTGTTAACACTCCGCCAGCGGCATTCTGGGCCCGTTGTAGATGTGATCTCTGTGACTGGTGCGTATTAACACTCCGCCAGCGGCATTCTGGGCCCGTTGTAGATGTGATCCCTGTGACTGGTGCGTGTTAACACTCCGCCTGCGGCATTCTGGGGCCGTTGTAGATGTGATCCCTGTCACTGGTGCGTGTTAACACTCCGCCAGCGGCATTCTGGGCCCGTTGTAGATGTGATCCCTGTGACTGGTGCGTGTTAACACTCCGCCTGCGGCATTCTGGGGCCGTTGTAGATGTGATCCCTGTCACTGGTGCGTGTTAACACTCCGTCAGCGGCATTCTGGGCCCGTTGTAGATGTGATCCCTGTGACTGGTGTGTGTTAACACTCCGCCTGCGGCATTCTGGGGCCGTTGTAGATGTGATCCCTGTCACTGGTGCGTGTTAACACTCCGCCAGCGGCATTCTGGGGCCGTTGTAGATGTGATCCCTGTCACTGGTGCGTGTTAACACTCCGCCAGCGGCATTCTGGGCCCGTTGTAGATGTGATCCCTGTGACTGGTGTGTGTTAACACTCCGCCAGCGGCATTCTGGGCCCGTTGTAGATGTGATCCCTGTGACTGGTGTGTGTTAACACTCCGCCAGCGGCATTCTGGGCCCATTGTAGATGTGATCCCTGTGACTGTTGTGTGTTAACACTCCGCCAGCGGCGTTCTGGACCCGTTGTACATGTGATCCCTGTGACTGGTGTGTGTTAACACTCCGCCAGCGGCATTCTGGGCCCGTTGTAGATGTGATCCCTGTGACTGGTGCGTGTTAACACTCCGCCAGCGGCATTCTGGGCCCGTTGTAGATGTGATCCCTGTGACTGGTGCGTGTTAACACTCCGCCAGCGGCATTCTGGGGCCGTTGTAGATGTGATCCCTGTGACTGGTGTGTGTTAACACTCCGCCAGCGGCATTCTGGGCCCGTTGTAGATGTGATCCCTGTGACTGGTGTGTGTTAACACTCCGCCAGCGGCATTCTGGGCCCGTTGTAGATGTGATCCCTGTGACTGGTGCGTGTTAACACTCCGCCAGCGGCATTCTGGGCCCGTTGTAGATGTGATCCCTGTGACTGGTGTGTGTTAACACTCCGCCAGCGGCATTCTGGGCCCGTTGTAGATGTGATCCCTGTGACTGGTGTGTGTTAACACTCCGTCAGCGGCATTCTGGGGCCGTTGTAGATGTGATCCCTGTGACTGGTGCGTGTTAACACTCCGCCAGCGGCATTCTGGGCCCGTTGTAGATGTGATCCCTGTGACTGGTGTGTGTTAACACTCCGTCAGCGGCATTCTGGGCCCGTTGTAGATGTGATCCCTGTGACTGGTGTGTGTTAACACTCCGCCTGCGGCATTCTGGGGCCGTTGTAGATGTGATCCCTGTCACTGGTGCGTGTTAACACTCCGCCAGCGGCATTCTGGGCCCGTTGTAGATGTGATCCCTGTGACTGGTGTGTGTTAACACTCCGTCAGCGGCATTCTGGGGCCGTTGTAGATGTCATCCCTGTGACTGATGCGTGTTAACACTCCGCCAAGCGGCATTCTGGGCCGTTGTAGATGTGATCCCTGTGACTGGTGTGTGTTAACACTCCGCCAGCGGCATTCTGGGCCCGTTGTAGATGTGATCCCTGTGACTGGTGTGTGTTAACACTCCGTCAGCGGAATTCTGGGGCCGTTGTAGATGTGATCCCTGTGACTGATGCGTGTTAACACTCCGCCAAGCGGCATTCTGGGCCGTTGTAGATGTGATCCCTGTGACTGGTGTGTGTTAACACTCCGCCAGCGGCATTCTGGGCCCGTTGTAGATGTGATCCCTGTGACTGGTGTGTGTTAACACTCCGCCAGCGGCGTTCTGGACCCGTTGTACATGTGATCCCTGTGACTGGTGTGTGTTAACACTCCGCCAGCGGCATTCTGGGCCCGTTGTAGATGTGATCCCTGTGACTGGTGCGTGTTAACACTCCGCCAGCGGCATTCTGGGCCCGTTGTAGATGTGATCCCTGTGACTGGTGCGTGTTAACACTCCGCCAGCGGCATTCTGGGGCCGTTGTAGATGTGATCCCTGTGACTGGTGTGTGTTAACACTCCGCCAGCGGCATTCTGGGCCCGTTGTAGATGTGATCCCTGTGACTGGTGTGTGTTAACACTCCGCCAGCGGCATTCTGGGGCCGTTGTAGATGTGATCCCTGTGACTGGTGCGTGTTAACACTCCGCCAGCGGCATTCTGGGCCCGTTGTAGATGTGATCCCTGTGACTGGTGTGTGTTAACACTCCGTCAGCGGCATTCTGGGGCCGTTGTAGATGTGATCCCTGTGACTGGTGCGTGTTAACACTCCGCCAGCGGCATTCTGGGCCCGTTGTAGATGTGATCCCTGTGACTGGTGCGTGTTAACACTCCGCCAGCGGCATTCTGGGCCCGTTGTAGATGTGATCCCTGTGACTGGTGCGTGTTAACACTCCGTCAGCGGCATTCTGGGCCCGTTGTAGATGTGATCCCTGTGACTGGTGTGTGTTAACACTCCGCCTGCGGCATTCTGGGGCCGTTGTAGATTTGATCCCTGTCACTGGTGCGTGTTAACACTCCGCCAGCGGCATTCTGGGCCCGTTGTAGATGTGATCCCTGTGACTGGTGTGTGTTAACACTCCGTCAGCGGCATTCTGGGGCCGTTGTAGATGTGATCCCTGTGACTGATGCGTGTTAACACTCCGCCAAGCGGCATTCTGGGCCGTTGTAGATGTGATCCCTGTGACTGGTGTGTGTTAACACTCCGCCAGCGGCATTCTGGGCCCGTTGTAGATGTGATCCCTGTGACTGGTGCGTGTTAACACTCCGCCAGCGGCATTCTGGGCCCATTGTAGATGTGATCCCTGTGACTGGTGTGTGTTAACACTCCGCCAGCGGCATTCTGGGCCCGTTGTAGATGTGATCCCTGTGACTGGTGCGTGTTAACACTCCGCCAGCGGCATTCTGGGGCCGTTGTAGATGTGATCCCTGTCACTGGTGCGTGTTAACACTCCGCCAGCGGCATTCTGGGCCCGTTGTAGATGTGATCCCTGTGACTGGTGTGTGTTAACACTCCGTCAGCGGCATTCTGGGGCCGTTGTAGATGTGATCCCTGTGACTGATGCGTGTTAACACTCCGCCAAGCGGCATTCTGGGCCGTTGTAGATGTGATCCCTGTGACTGGTGTGTGTTAACACTCCGCCAGCGGCATTCTGGGCCCGTTGTAGATGTGATCCCTGTGACTGGTGTGTGTTAACACTCCGCCAGCGGCATTCTGGGCCCATTGTAGATGTGATCCCTGTGACTGGTGTGTGTTAACACTCCGCCAGCGGCGTTCTGGACCCGTTGTACATGTGATCCCTGTGACTGGTGCGTGTTAACACTCCGCCAGCGGCATTCTGGGCCCGTTGTAGATGTGATCCCTGTGACTGGTGCGTGTTAACACTCCGCCAGCGGCATTCTGGGCCCGTTGTAGATGTGATCCCTGTGACTGGTGCGTGTTAACACTCCGCCAGCGGCATTCTGGGGCCGTTGTAGATGTGATCCCTGTGACTGGTGTGTGTTAACACTCCGCCAGCGGCATTCTGGGCCCGTTGTAGATGTGATCCCTGTGACTGGTGTGTGTTAACACTCCGCCAGCGGCATTCTGGGGCCGTTGTAGATGTGATCCCTGTGACTGGTGCGTGTTAACACTCCGCCAGCGGCATTCTGGGCCCGTTGTAGATGTGATCCCTGTGACTGGTGCGTGTTAACACTCCGCCAGCGGCATTCTGGGCCCGTTGTAGATGTGATCCCTGTGACTGGTGTGTGTTAACACTCCGTCAGCGGCATTCTGGGGCCGTTGTAGATGTGATCCCTGTGACTGGTGCGTGTTAACACTCCGCCAGCGGCATTCTGGGCCCGTTGTAGATGTGATCCCTGTGACTGGTGTGTGTTAACACTCCGTCAGCGGCATTCTGGGCCCGTTGTAGATGTGATCCCTGTGACTGGTGTGTGTTAACACTCCGCCTGCGGCATTCTGGGGCCGTTGTAGATGTGATCCCTGTCACTGGTGCGTGTTAACACTCCGCCAGCGGCATTCTGGGCCCGTTGTAGATGTGATCCCTGTGACTGGTGTGTGTTAACACTCCGTCAGCGGCATTCTGGGGCCGTTGTAGATGTGATCCCTGTGACTGATGCGTGTTAACACTCCGCCAAGCGGCATTCTGGGCCGTTGTAGATGTGATCCCTGTGACTGGTGTGTGTTAACACTCCGCCAGCGGCATTCTGGGCCCGTTGTAGATGTGATCCCTGTGACTGGTGCGTGTTAACACTCCGCCAGCGGCATTCTGGGCCCGTTGTAGATGTGATCCCTGTGACTGGTGTGTGTTAACACTCCGCCAGCGGCATTCTGGGCCCGTTGTAGATGTGATCCCTGTGACTGGTGCGTGTTAACACTCCGCCAGCGGCATTCTGGGCCCATTGTAGATGTGATCCCTGTGACTGGTGTGTGTTAACACTCCGCCAGCGGCATTCTGGGCCCGTTGTAGATGTGATCCCTGTGACTGGTGCGTGTTAACACTCCGCCAGCGGCATTCTGGGGCCGTTGTAGATGTGATCCCTGTCACTGGTGCGTGTTAACACTCCGCCAGCGGCATTCTGGGCCCGTTGTAGATGTGATCCCTGTGACTGGTGTGTGTTAACACTCCGTCAGCGGCATTCTGGGGCCGTTGTAGATGTGATCCCTGTGACTGATGCGTGTTAACACTCCGCCAAGCGGCATTCTGGGCCGTTGTAGATGTGATCCCTGTGACTGGTGTGTGTTAACACTCCGCCAGCGGCATTCTGGGCCCGTTGTAGATGTGATCCCTGTGACTGGTGTGTGTTAACACTCCGCCAGCGGCATTCTGGGCCCATTGTAGATGTGATCCCTGTGACTGGTGTGTGTTAACACTCCGCCAGCGGCGTTCTGGACCCGTTGTACATGTGATCCCTGTGACTGGTGCGTGTTAACACTCCGCCAGCGGCATTCTGGGCCCGTTGTAGATGTGATCCCTGTGACTGGTGCGTGTTAACACTCCGCCAGCGGCATTCTGGGCCCGTTGTAGATGTGATCCCTGTGACTGGTGCGTGTTAACACTCCGCCAGCGGCATTCTGGGGCCGTTGTAGATGTGATCCCTGTGACTGGTGTGTGTTAACACTCCGCCAGCGGCATTCTGGGCCCGTTGTAGATGTGATCCCTGTGACTGGTGTGTGTTAACACTCCGCCAGCGGCATTCTGGGGCCGTTGTAGATGTGATCCCTGTGACTGGTGCGTGTTAACACTCCGCCAGCGGCATTCTGGGCCCGTTGTAGATGTGATCCCTGTGACTGGTGTGTGTTAACACTCCGCCAGCGGCATTCTGGGCCCGTTGTAGATGTGATCCCTGTGACTGGTGTGTGTTAACACTCCGTCAGCGGCATTCTGGGGCCGTTGTAGATGTGATCCCTGTGACTGGTGCGTGTTAACACTCCGCCAGCGGCATTCTGGGCCCGTTGTAGATGTGATCCCTGTGACTGGTGTGTGTTAACACTCCGTCAGCGGCATTCTGGGCCCGTTGTAGATGTGATCCCTGTGACTGGTGTGTGTTAACACTCCGCCTGCGGCATTCTGGGGCCGTTGTAGATGTGATCCCTGTCACTGGTGCGTGTTAACACTCCGCCAGCGGCATTCTGGGCCCGTTGTAGATGTGATCCCTGTGACTGGTGTGTGTTAACACTCCGTCAGCGGCATTCTGGGGCCGTTGTAGATGTGATCCCTGTGACTGATGCGTGTTAACACTCCGCCAAGCGGCATTCTGGGCCGTTGTAGATGTGATCCCTGTGACTGGTGTGTGTTAACACTCCGCCAGCGGCATTCTGGGCCCGTTGTAGATGTGATCCCTGTGACTGGTGCGTGTTAACACTCCGCCAGCGGCATTCTGGGCCCATTGTAGATGTGATCCCTGTGACTGGTGTGTGTTAACACTCCGCCAGCGGCATTCTGGGCCCGTTGTAGATGTGATCCCTGTGACTGGTGCGTGTTAACACTCCGCCAGCGGCATTCTGGGGCCGTTGTAGATGTGATCCCTGTCACTGGTGCGTG
The DNA here is from genome assembly GCF_023856365.1 of Brienomyrus brachyistius. NCBI lineage: Eukaryota > Metazoa > Chordata > Actinopteri > Osteoglossiformes > Mormyridae > Brienomyrus > Brienomyrus brachyistius. The sequence goes on along the minus strand of NW_026042362.1, from coordinate 457,411 downwards.
TTAACACTCCGCCAGCGGCATTCTGGGCCCGTTGTAGATGTGATCCCTGTGACTGGTGTGTGTTAACACTCCGTCAGCGGCATTCTGGGGCCGTTGTAGATGTGATCCCTGTGACTGATGCGTGTTAACACTCCGCCAAGCGGCATTCTGGGCCGTTGTAGATGTGATCCCTGTGACTGGTGTGTGTTAACACTCCGCCAGCGGCATTCTGGGCCCGTTGTAGATGTGATCCCTGTGACTGGTGCGTGTTAACACTCCGCCAGCGGCATTCTGGGCCCATTGTAGATGTGATCCCTGTGACTGGTGTGTGTTAACACTCCGCCAGCGGCATTCTGGGCCCGTTGTAGATGTGATCCCTGTGACTGGTGTGTGTTAACACTCCGCCAGCGGCATTCTGGGCCCGTTGTAGATGTGATCCCTGTGACTGGTGTGTGTTAACACTCCGCCTGCGGCATTCTGGGCCCGTTGTAGATGTGATCCCTGTGACTGGTGTGTGTTAACACTCCGCCAGCGGCATTCTGGGCCCGTTGTAGATGTGATCCCTGTCACTGGTGCGTGTTAACACTCCGCCAGCGGCATTCTGGGCCCGTTGTAGATGTGATCCCTGTGACTGATGCGTGTTAACACTCCACCTGCAGCATTCCGGGCCGTTGTAGATGTGATCCCTGTGCCTGGTGCATATTAACACTCCGCCAGCGGCATTCTGGGCCCGTTGTAGATGTGATCCCTGTGACTGGTGCGTGTTAACACTCCGCCAGCGGCATTCTGGGCCCGTTGTAGATGTGATCCCCGTGACTGGTGCGTGTTAACACTCTGCCAGAGGCATTCTGGGCCCGTTGTAGATGTGATCCCTGTGACTGGTGCGTGTTAACACTCCGCCAGCGGCATTCTGGGGCCGTTGTAGACTTGATCCCTGTGACTGGTGCGTGTTAACACTCTGCCAGCGGCATTCTGGGCCCGTTGTAGATGTGATCTCTGTGACTGGTGCGTGTTAACACTCCGTCAGCGGCATTCTGGGGCCGTTGTAGATGTGATCCCTGTCACTGGTGCGTGTTAACACTCCGCCAGCGGCATTCTGGGCCCGTTGTAGATGTGATCCCTGTGACTGGGATGTGTTAACACTCCGTCAGCGGCATTCTGGGGCCGTTGTAGATGTGATCCCTGTGACTGATGCGTGTTAACACTCCGCCAAGCGGCATTCTGGGCCGTTGTAGATGTGATCCCTGTGACTGGTGTGTGTTAACACTCCGCCAGCGGCATTCTGGGCCCGTTGTAGATGTGATCCCTGTGACTGGTGTGTGTTAACACTCCGCCAGCGGCATTCTGGGCCCGTTGTAGATGTGATCCCTGTCACTGGTGTGTGTTAACACTCCGCCAGCGGCGTTCTGGACCCGTTGTACATGTGATCCCTTTGACTGGTGTGTGTTAACACTCCGCCAGCGGCATTCTGGGCCCGTTGTAGATGTGATCCCTGTGACTGGTGCGTGTTAACACTCCGCCAGCGGTATTCTGGGCCCGTTGTAGATGTGATCCCTGTGACTGGTGCGTGTTAACACTCCGCCAGCGGCATTCTGGGCCCGTTGTAGATGTGATCCCTGTGACTGGTGCGTGTTAACACTCCGCCAGCGGCATTCTGGGCCCGTTGTAGATGTGATCCCTGTGACTGGTGCGTGTTAACACTCCGCCAGCGGCATTCTGGGCCCGTTGTAGATGTGATCCCTGTGACTGGTGCGTGTTAACACTCCGCCAGCGGCATTCTGGGCCCGTTGTAGATGTGATCCCTGTGACTGGTGCGTGTTAACACTCCGAAAGCGGCATTCTGGGCCCGTTGTAGATGTGATCCCTGTGCCTGGTGCGTGTTAACACTCCGCCAGCGGCATTCTGGGCCCGTTGTAGATGTGATCTCTGTGACTGGTGCGTGTTAACACTCCACCTGCAGCATTCCGGGGCTGTTGTAGATGTGATCCCTGTGCCTGGTGCGTATTAACACTCCGCCAGCGGCATTCTGGGCCGTTGTAGATGTGATCCCTGTGACTGGTGCGTGTTAACACTCCGCCAGCGGCATTCTGGGCCCGTTGTAGATGTGATCCCCGTGACTGGTGCGTGTTAACACTCTGCCAGCGGCATTCTGGGCCCGTTGTAGATGTGATCCCTGTGACTGGTGCGCGCTAACACTCCGCCAGCGGCATTCTGGGGCCGTTGTAGACTTGATCCCTGTGACTGGTGCGTGTTAACACTCTGCCAGCGGCATTCTGGGCCCGTTGTAGATGTGATCCCTGTGACTGGTGCGTGTTAACTCTCCGCCAGCGGCATTCTGGGCCCGTTGTAGATGTGATCCCTGTGACTGGTGCGTGTTAACACTCCACCTGCAGCATTCCGGGGCTGTTGTAGATGTGATCCCTGTGCCTGGTGCGTGTTAACACTCCGCCAGCGGCATTCTGGGGCCGTTGTAGATGTGATCCCTGTGACTGGTGTGTGTTAACACTCCGCCAGCGGCATTCTGGGGCCGTTGTAGATGTTATCCCTGTGACTGGTGTGTGTTAACACTCCGTCAGCGGCATTCTGGGCCCGTTGTAGATGTGATCCCTGTGACTGGTGCATGTTAACACTCCGCCAGCGGCATTCTGGGCCCGTTGTAGATGTGATCCCTGTGACTGGTGTGTGTTAACACTCCACCAGCGGCATTCTGGGCCCGTTGTAGATGTGATCCCTGTGACTGGTGTGTGTTAACACTCCGCCAGCGGCATTCTGGGGCCATTGTAGATGTGATCCCTGTGACTGGTGCGTGTTAACACTCCGCCAGCGGCATTCTGGGCCCGTTGTAGATGTGATCCCTGTGACTGGTGCGTGTTAACACTCCACCAGCGGCATTCTGGGGGCATTGTAGATGTGATCCCTGTGACTGGTGCGTGTTAACACTCCGCCAGCGGCATTCTGGGGGCGTTGTAGATGTGATCCCTGTGACTGGTGCGTGTTAACACTCCACCAGCGGCATTCTGGGGCCGTTGTAGATGTGATCCCTGTGACTGGTGCGTGTTAACACTCCACCAGCGGCATTCTGGGGCCGTTGTAGATGTGATCCCTGTGACTGGTGCGTGTTAACACTCCACCAGCGGCATTCTGGGGGCGTTGTAGATGTGATCCCTGTGACTGGTGCGTGTTAACACTCCACCAGCGGCATTCTGGGCCCGTTTTAGATGTGATCCCTGTGGCTGGTGCGTGTTAACACTCCACCAGCGGCATTCTGTGCCCGTTGTAGATGTGATCCCTGTGACTGGTGCGTGTTAACACTCCGCCGGCGGCATTCTGGGCCCGTTGTAGATGTGATCCCCGTGACTGGTGCGTGTTAACACTCCGCCAGCGGCATTCTGGGCCCGTTGTAGATGTGATCCCCGTGACTGGTGTGTGTTAACACTCCGCCAGCGGCATTCTGGGCCCGTTGTAGATGTGATCCCTGTGACTGGTGCGTGTTAACACTCCGCCAGCGGCATTCTGGGCCCGTTGTAGATGTGATCCCTGTGACTGGTGCGTGTTAACACTCCGCCAGCGGCATTCTGGGCCCGTTGTAGATGTGATCCCCGTGACTGGTGCGTGTTAACACTCCGCCAGCGGCATTCTGGGCCCGTTGTAGATGTGATCCCTGTGACTGGTGCGCGTTAACACTCCGCCAGCGGCATTCTGGGGCGTTGTAGACTTGATCCCTGTGACTGGTGCGTGTTAACACTCTGCCAGCGGCATTCTGGGCCCGTTGTAGATGTGATCTCTGTGACTGGTGCGTGTTAACACTCCGTCAGCGGCATTCTGGGGCCGTTGTAGATGTGATCCCTGTCACTGGTGCGTGTTAACACTCCGCCAGCGGCATTCTGGGCCCGTTGTAGATGTGATCCCTGTGACTGGTGTGTGTTAACACTCCGTCAGCGGCATTCTGGGGCCGTTGTAGATGTGATCCCTGTGACTGATGCGTGTTAACACTCCGCCAAGCGGCATTCTGGGCCGTTGTAGATGTGATCCCTGTGACTGGTGTGTGTTAACACTCCGCCAGCGGCATTCTGGGCCCGTTGTAGATGTGATCCCTGTGACTGGTGTGTGTTAACACTCCGCCAGCGGCATTCTGGGCCCGTTGTAGATGTGATCCCTGTGACTGGTGTGTGTTAACACTCCGCCAGCGGCGTTCTGGACCCGTTGTACATGTGATCCCTGTGACTGGTGTGTGTTAACACTCCGCCAGCGGCATTCTGGGCCCGTTGTAGATGTGATCCCTGTGACTGGTATGTGTTAACACTCCGCCAGCGGCATTCTGGGCCCGTTGTAGATGTGATCCCTGTGACTGGTGCGTGTTAACACTCCGCCAGCGGCATTCTGGGCCCGTTGTAGATGTGATCCCTGTGACTGGTGCGTGTTAACACTCCGCCAGCGGCATTCTGGGCCCGTTGTAGATGTGATCCCTGTGACTGGTGCGTGTTAACACTCCACCAGCGGCATTCTGGGGCCGTTGTAGATGTGATCCCTGTGACTGGTGCGTGTTAACACTCCACCAGCGGCATTCTGGGGCCGTTGTAGATGTGATCCCTGTGACTGGTGCGTGTTAACACTCCACCAGCGGCATTCTGGGGGCGTTGTAGATGTGATCCCTGTGACTGGTGCGTGTTAACACTCCACCAGCGGCATTCTGGGCCCGTTTTAGATGTGATCCCTGTGGCTGGTGCGTGTTAACACTCCACCAGCGGCATTCTGTGCCCGTTGTAGATGTGATCCCTGTGACTGGTGCGTGTTAACACTCCGCCGGCGGCATTCTGGGCCCGTTGTAGATGTGATCCCCGTGACTGGTGCGTGTTAACACTCCGCCAGCGGCATTCTGGGCCCGTTGTAGATGTGATCCCTGTGACTGGTGTGTGTTAACACTCCGCCAGCGGCATTCTGGGCCCGTTGTAGATGTGATCCCTGTGACTGGTGCGTGTTAACACTCCGCCAGCGGCATTCTGGGCCCGTTGTAGATGTGATCCCTGTGACTGGTGTGTGTTAACACTCCGTCAGCGGCATTCTGGGGCCGTTGTAGATGTGATCCCTGTGACTGGTGCGTGTTAACACTCCGTCAGCGGCATTCTGGTCCCGTTGTAGATGTGATCCCTGTGACTGGTGTGTGTTAACACTCCGCCTGCGGCATTCTGGGGCCGTTGTAGATGTGATCCCTGTGACTGGTGCGTGTTAACACTCCGCCAGCGGCATTCTGGGCCCGTTGTAGATGTGATCCCTGTGACTGGTGCGTGTTAACACTCCGCCAGCGGCATTCTGGGCCCGTTGTAGATGTGATCCCTCTGACTGGTGTGTGTTAACACTCCGTCAGCGGCATTCTGGGCCCGTTGTAGAATTGATACCTGTGACCGGTGCGTGTTAACACTCCGCCAGCGGCATTCCGGGACTGTTGTAGATGTGATCCCTGTGACTGGTGCGTGTTAACACTCCACCTGCGGCATTCCGGGACTGTTGTAGATGTGATCCCTGTGCCTGGTGCGTGTTAACACTCCACCTGCGGCATTCCGGGACTGTTGTAGATGTGATCCCTGTGCCTGGTGCGTGTTAACACTCCACCAGCGGCATTCTGGGCCCGTTGTAGATGTGATCCCTGTGACTGGTGCGTGTTAACACTCCACCTGCGGCATTCCGGGACTGTTGTAGATGTGATCCCTGTGCCTGGTGCGTGTTAACACTCCACCTGCGGCATTCCGGGACTGTTGTAGATGTGATCCCTGTGCCTGGTGCGTGTTAACACTCCACCTACGGCATTCCGGGACTGTTGTAGATGTGATCCCTGTGCCTGGTGCGTGTTAACACTCCACCTGCGGCATTCCGGGACTGTTGTAGATGTGATCCCTGTGCCTGGTGCGTGTTAACACTCCGCCAACGGCATTCTGGGCCCGTTGTAGATGTGATCTCTGTGACTGGTGCGTGTTAACACTCCGCCAGCGGCATTCCGGGACTGTTGTAGATGTGATCCCTGTGCCTGGTGCGTGTTAACACTCCACCTGCGGCATTCCGGGACTGTTGTAGATGTGATCCCTGTGCCTGGTGCGTGTTAACACTCCGCCAGCGGCATTCTGGGCCCGTTGTAGATGTGATCCCTGTGACTGGTGCGTGTTAACACTCGGCCAGCGGCATTCTGGGCCCGTTGTAGATGTGATCCCTGTGCCTGGTGCGTGTTAACACTCCGCCAGCGGCATTCTGGGCCCGTTGTAGATGTGATCCCTGTGACTGGTGCGTGTTAACACTCCGCCAGCGGCATTCTGGGCCCGTTGTAGATGTGATCCCTGTGACTGGTGCGTGTTAACACTCCGCCAGTTGTTATTGTATATAGACTGCATGGTTCCTAACCTCCAATCACCATTGTTATTGTGTATAGAATGCCTGGTCCCTAACCATCAATCACCATTGTTATTGTGTATAGACTGCCTGGTTCCTAACCTCCAATCACCATTGTTATTGTGTATAGACCACCTGGCCCGTTACCTCCAATCACCATTCTTATTGTGTATAGACTGCTTGGACCCTAACCTCTAATCACCATTGTTGTTGTGTATAGACTGCATGGTCCCTAACCTCCAATCACCATTCCTATTGTGTACTGACTGCCTGGTCCCTAACTTCTAATCACCATTGTTATTGTGTATAGACCTCCTGGCCCCTAACCTCCAATCACCATTCTTATTGTGTATAGACTACTTGGACCCTAACCTCTAATCACCTTTGTTATTGTGTATAGACTGCATGGTCCCTAACCTCCAATCACCATTCCTATTGTGTAGTGACTGCCTGGTCCCTAATCTCCAATCAACATTGTTATTGTGCATAGACCTCCTGGTCCCTAACCTCCAATCACCATTTTTATTGTGTATAGACTGCCTGGTCCCTAACCTCTAATCACCATTATTATTGTGTATAGACTGCATGGTCCCTAACCTCCAATCACCATTCTTATTCTGTATAGACTGCCTGGTCCCTAACCTCCAATCACCATTGTTATTGTGCATAGACCTCCTGGTCCCTAACCTCCAATCACAATTTTTATTGTGTATAGACGCCTGGTCCCTAACCTCCAATCACCATTGTTATTGTGTATAGACCGCCTGGTCCCTGGAGTTTGCAGATTTTTCAACAATCCTGGTGGTCACTATTGACAAAGCCGTAAAATTAATATTCACATGAAGAATGACAGTGATCCTTTAACAACAATGTTTTCTGCTATTCTAGACTCTGTAGGTGTTTGTCAGAATGTAGTTGGCCTACTCATGCCTGTAACCACACCCTGAATTTGATTCTTAGCCATGGTGTCCTGGTGGATCACATATCTATTATACCTCAGAATCCTCAGCTTTCAGATCATTACTTGTTAATGTTTGATATACAGTATAGCCTCCCTTCAGCTCCAGGTCCAAAGTACAGTATCAGACCTTCCATCGCCTCATTAACTACAACAGCGTTTCTCAAGCAACTTCCACAGTCCTTCAGCCTTACATCTGAAGCCCCGTGTGAAAATGAACTTGAACGGGTAACTGTGCACATGGAGAAATCGCTTCGCAGCACCTAGATCTTGTAGCTCCACTTAAGAAGATAAAGCATAGAGATAAGAAACCTGCCCCCTGGTGCTCTGATCATACGCGTAACTTAAACAGGCTTCACGCAAGCTAGAGCGCAAATGGGGCTCAACTAAACTAGGAGTTTTCAGATCTACCTGGAAGGAGCCTCTCTAAGTACAGACTGCGAGGTCTGTGTACCTCTCCAGACTCATGGAAGAGAACAAAAATAATCCTAAATCCCTATTTGAATCTCTGTCTAGGTTAACACAGAATTCTTCCACATTAAACTCACAAGTCTCACAAGCTTTTATGAGTGATGACTTTATTACATTTGTAATGGTAAAATAAAGATTAGACAGACCATCCAGTGCACGTCTGTAGCTACATACAGCTGCCAGCCTCCTGCTAGTCCTATGCGTACTGATAATGTGACCTTTGAATCTTTCCTTCTTATAAAACAATCAGAACTTCTGAGCTTAGTTTCCTCCTGCAAACCTCTACTAGCCTCATAAACCCAATTCCTACAAAATTCCTGAAGGAGATTCGACCACTGATTAGCACCACCCTGTTAAATGTGTTAGACTCGTCTCTTAGGCTTGGATATAATCCAAAACCTTTTAACTAGCTGTTATTAGACCTGTTCTAAAGAAACCAAATCTTGAACCTAGTGATTTAGGAAATTATAAATCAACCTCAAATCTTCCGCTCATTTCAAAGATCCTGGAAAAGCTGTTGCTCGCCAGCTGTCTTCTTTCGTACAGAAAAATAATGCTAATGAATTATATCAGTCTGGCCTTAGACTAAACCACAGCACAGAAACAGCTTCAGGCAAAGTAGTGAATGATTTGCTTATGGCTTCTGACAGTGGCTGTATATCTGTGTTGGTATTACTAGACTTAACTGCAGCATTCGATACTGTGGACCATAATATCCTCTTGGAGCGGCTAGAATCTGTGGTTGGCATTAAGGATACAGCCCTCTCTTGGTTTGGCTCCTATTTAAATGATCATTATCAGCTTGTCCACGTGAACAATGAATCTTCCAAGATCACTAAAGTCAAATATGGTGTAGTATCACACACACACATATGACAGGGCTGAGATTCCAGGCTGCCTGAGGCAAGGCCTAGCCTGCTATGAGAGGTACTCGCTGGCCTGGGCACAAAAGGGGGGTCAGTGACCACACACACACACACACACACACACACACACACACACACACACACATACACATGGCTCACACACACACACAGATGCACACAGATAACAAGGGAGGCCAACATTCCATCTTTTATGGCACAAAGATTTAGGGACCTACGGACAGCAGAGTGGACCTCAAGGATAGGGGCCCCTCAACTTGGCACGCAACCCCCTCCCCATACATCCTGCCTTACATACCACGCATTCACCCAACACCCTAAAGAAAGTTTCAAGTTTGGCCTTTGTATTCCCTATATATTGATTTACTCATGGCTACTAGTCTCGATATCCAGATAGGTTATGTTTGTGTGTGTCCTTAGATAATCTTAGTGTTTAGCTACCCCTGCATACATGCTCTCATGATTGTCCCAGAGGAATCTTGAAAATTAAATTCTTTGTTTAAGAACCCCCCATTTTCCACATTCCTCTGTGGCCCTTATCTGATCTTTGTGTTCTGTTAGCACTTCTTTGTCCTCTACTAATCTGCATTAAAAGACTGAATTAATGTCCATATTATCAATTCTGGAGAGCAGATAATTGGGATAAGCCACACCAACCAAAATACGTTGTTCCCAGATGTGCAATTTAAATTGGTATTACCACAAACTAACGGCCACAACTATCTAAGGGTAAGATGTGCTATTTAAATGTGAATATGTCATGTAATGTCTGTACACATGATCCAAAGTAGCAACCTCTGTTGATGTATATGAATGGGATTTATTAACATGCATAATATCAGAAATTGTTAATTAATACAGATTGTATGAGGTGTGACCCCCCAGGCTGGTATGGCATGTTTGGTGTTAATCTGATGAAAAATCACTCCTGATTCCAAATCTGGTCAGTGGTTACCATGAAACTGTATGTTTCAAAGGTTACACCAGTTTAATGAAAATCATCGGTAAAGTGGTACCAGTCTAGTCATAAATAGCAAAAGGACTGAAAACCTGCCAACTAGATGATCAGCCATTGCTTCAGGTGTCGAATTCCTGGTCACCCCTATTCATGAACTTTAGACCATATAACATGGCACCTCAGAACAGAGCAGGGGGAAGAAGAGAGAGGAGCAGAGGAGAACATCAGCCCCGCAGAGGGAGGAGAAGAGAAGCCCCGGGAGAAGAGCAGCCCGTGAGAAGCCCTCCTGAAGCCTGCCGGTGAAGGCCTGCTACCCAACAGAGAACTGCAACCAAGACAGAGCCTTTCACCTTAAAGCTTCACAAGGAGAGAGAATCCAAGGGGCTCCACTCCAACAACCGCTCCAGACGCCGCGCCTTCTTGGGTGCTACCATTCCCTCAGCTCATCACCTCTGCGACCTACTGCCAAGACCCCCTCCACTCTGCTAACAAGTAAACCAGCTTCCTTTCATTCTAACAACCTAAGCTGTTCTGTTAGCCTGCTTTATGACTTTAGGGTCGTGTTTCCACAAACTGTGCTTGCTTTGCAGAACAGTATTTCCCTTTTAAGGTTACCCATTTTAAATCTGGTGTAGGATCACACATGCACATATCACAGAGCTTAAATTCCAGGTGGCCTGAGATAAGGCCTACCCTGGTACGAGAGGCACACATTGGCCTAGGCCTCAAAGGGGGGTTCGTGACCCCATACACACAGACACACTTAAACACACACAGATAACAAGGGAGGCCAGCACTCCAACTTTTATTGCTCAAAGTTTTAACGACCTACAGAGAACAGAGTGGACCCCAAGGACAGGGGTCCCTCGACTTGGCACACAACCCCCTCCCCAGACATCCTGCCTTACATACCACTCACCCAACACCCTAAAGAAAGTTTCTTTTAAGTTTGGCTGTTGTATATCTGTATATTTATTTACCCATGACTACTAGTCTCAATATACAGACAGGTTATGTTTGTAATGTGTCCTAACTTTCAAAGACTCTTTTTCTTTGACTGACTAACCTTCCCCCCCTTTTCTTTTCCACATTCCTCAGCAGCCCTTATCTGATCTTTGTATTCTACCATGTCTATGTAAGGGTAAGATGTGCTGTTGGAATGAGAATATGTCATATAATGTCTGTATAAAGGGTAACCTCTGATTGAGGTGCAACCTAGACCACTTAGACCAGGTATAACATAATGACATAATATAAGTAATCATAAATTAATCATTACAGATGGTATTCGGTGTGAACCGCTAGGCTGGTACGGCATGTTTGGTATCAAACCAATGGAAAATCACTCCAGTTTCCAAATCTGGTCAGTGGTTACCATGAATATATCAAAAGTTACACCTGCTTAACGAAAATCATCAATACAAGGGAAATCAGTCTGGTCATAAATCCCAAAAGGACTGATACAGACCCCCTTCCGAAAGCCCGCCAAATGGATGGTCAGCCATTGGTCCAGGAGTGGAATTCCTGGTCTCTCCTATACACAAACTTTACACTATAAAACCTGGCACCTCAGAACAAAGCCAGGGGAGGAGAAACAGAAGGGAGGCGAAAACAAAAGACCATCAGCCCAAAGAGAGGCAGAGAACATCAGCCCAGGAGAAAAGAAGCCCACAAGAAGCCCTCCTGAAGCCTGCCAGTGAAGGCCCAGCTGGACAGAGAACTGCAACCAAGCCCAAGCTTCACCAGGAGAGAGAATCAGAGGGGCTCCACTGCAACAACTGCTGCAAACACCGCGCCTCTCTGAGTGCCATCACCCGTCAGCTCCTCAGTCTCTGCAACCAACTGCCAAGACCCCCCCCCCACTCTGCAACCAAGTAAACAAACTTCCTTTCATTCTAACAACCTAAGCTGTTGTTAACCTGCTATATGACTTTAGGGTCGTGTTTCCGCAAACTGTGCTTGCTTTGCAGAACAGTTTTTCCCTTTTTAGGTTACTCATTTTAAATCTGGTCATTGCATTTTCATGATTACATCGTTTGTGTCCATTCCGTTATTTCATGTTTCTTGTTTGTTAGGTGTAATGTCTGTCTTATGTTAGTTGTAGGAGTAAATGCATGTCTTTCACACAACTTCAGCCTCCGTCATTGAGTGCTCACAATAGTCCCTGCCTCTGTGCGATCTGGCTACTAAGCTCTGAAACCTCAGCCTAAAATATCGTGAGACTCTCTCATCGGCCGTGAGGGGAGCTTTGCTACCGATCGTTTACATTACCTGGTGATGCAGCTCTCTGGACGAGCCTTCTAACCCAGGTTACTAAGCGATACTGGTAACTAGTGAATCCCATGTAAGTCTCACATTAACTGACTCATGGGGATTCGCAATTGAGTTTAGAGGAACCAACCATTCGGCATAATAATTAGTTAATAAACATAGTTAAATAATTAATTCAAATGTAATTAATTTCAAAACATATTGGTGGAGATATTAAAATTTACCTGAGCTAAATATTCCTACAATGGTGTCCCACAGGGATCAGTGCTGGGCCGCTACTGTACACTGTATATATTGGTCACATTATCAGAAATCATGCTGTTGGGTTTCATTGTTTTGCTGATGATACACAGTTATATATATCTGTTACGGATGATGCATCACAGCTCTCAGTTAGAAGACCGTCACCTAGATATCTGGTGCTGGATGGCAAATAATGTGATTATATTAGCCCTGTTCTATGCTCCCTTCACTGGCTTCCAGTTAAGTCTCGGATTAACTACAAAATACTGCTATTGATTTATAAAACACTGAATGGCCTTGTACCAGAATACCTTAGTAACCTGCTGGCCTTATACAACCCTCCTCGCTTTCTTCCATCATAAAGAGCAGGATATCTGTTAGTACCCAGGGTAGAAAGAGCTACGGCAGGCTGCAGAATTTTCTCTTATAGAGTTCTTCAGCCGTGGAATAGTCTTCCAGTGGATGTGCGGGATTCAGGATGACTTTTAATATTCAAGTCTACATAAAAAACACACCTGTTTAGTTTAGCTTATAGGGACTCTAGTTGTAGCTCTAGCTAACTGCTCACTCCCAGTCAGACCTATAGTGTGAAGTGTAGAGCTGGGTGGGGATCGGTGCCATTGGCTTTGGATAAACTGAACTGTCGGTCTGTCACTTTAGCTTCACACCCCCTTGTGGAATTGGAGTGCTGACATTCAGGGACTCCCCATGCCTGTGTTCCCACCTGCCTCTCCCTCCTACTTATGCTGCCATAGCCATATCTGCCGGAGCTTACATACTGCACTCACCTAACTGTTTGCACTGCCTCTAGTCTCCCCTACTTTGGCTAACTGCAAATTTAATTTCCCTACTCCCCCTGGGCTGTGCTGCCTGGAGACCCCGAATTTTAAGAATATCCTGCCTACCCTGCTGTCTGTGACGTCTCCACTACCTGTGACGTCCTTCTGGCCTGCTGCTGCCCCCTGGAGGATGGGCTCCCCCTTTGAGTCTGGTTAGGGTTAGGGCTTCCTCTGCTGCCCCCTGGAGGATGGGCTCCCCCTTTGAGTCTGGTTAGGGTTAGGGCTTCCTCTACTGCCCCCTGGAGGATGGGCTCCCCCTTTTAATCTGGTTCCTCCCAAGGATTCTTCTTTCTAGGGAGTTTTTCCTTGCCACTGTCATCTCTGACTTGCTCACTGGGGGCTTTGGGCAGGGATGCTGTAAAGTGCTTTGAGATGATGTAATGTTGTGAAAACACACTATATAAATAAAACTGAACTGAACTGAAATTGCATTCAGTGTTTGGTGGGGGGACAACTCAAAATGAGATCTGAACCAGCAACCTTCCGCTCATGGACACAGAATCCAAACCCAAAGAGTCACGCACCACACCCAGTATTTACAGAAATGCTTCCTACAGCATCCAGAACTGAAATGAATATGAGTGGTTTTCCCACTATTAATGAAAACTGGACCATTCTGAATGATGCTGTATCTTTGGTTATTTGTTACACAAAGGATGGTCATGGAAATCTTGTCTTTTTTGTTTTTACTACATCACTACCTTCAGTTAATATGAACTAGATTAAAAAGGAACCTTGTTGATAAAAGAGGGGAAATAAATTATATGTATACATATTCATTTTATATTTTAAACAATGTTTATCTATGTCTGCCAGACTAGATGTATCGTCACATCCTCAGTCAGCTGCAGCTGAGGCCAGCAGAGGGCGCCAGTGAGCAGCCAGAGACAGCAGTCATACGGAAGCTCCCAGCTCTGGGCTCCATCACATGAACACGCCTGCTGACAATAACACTCACATTCCACTTATACACCCTGTGGATAAAGAGCCCTCACTGTTTTTATAGCAGGTTAGGATGCTGTGCCTGTGATCAGAAGGCAGACTGGATGGGAATGGAAAACGTAGTAACAAACAAAAAGTGACATCACTACCTTCAGTCATTATAAAGTCTGTGGTCAGGATTAGCTACTGCTATACATCAGCTATAGCTGTGATTATCAAAATAAAACCCACTTATTGATCCATGAGGAGAAATATATAATATATATTACACATTTCAAACCATATTCATGTATAACTGCCTGACCAGACATGATTTCCCATCCCCACGTCACTTACAGAGCCGTCCTGGAGTTCTTGACCACAGGCAGCAGCCTGCAGTGCTCTTCATCTGATCTAATGTATTTCTTCAGATCAAACACATCCAGCTCCTCATCTGACATCAGCATCACAAAGGCCAGAGCTGAGTACTGTGCAGGTGAGAGGTCATCTGCTGAAATGTTTCCTGAATTCAGGTATCTTTGTACTTCCTCTACTAGAGAATTGTCACCAAGTTCATTCAGACAGTGGAAGAGGTTGATGGTCCTTTCTGGAGATAAATTCTCCTGTATTTTCTCCTTGATGTATTGGGCTGCTGTGATGGGGTGCCCCCCCGTCCTGGGTTGTTCCCTGCCTCGTGCCCATGGTTTCCGGAATAGGTTCAGGACTCTCAGAGAGCCTAACGGATGAATGGTTTGGAAAATGGATGGACGGATGTATTGGGATGTTTCCTTAATGGTTTGTGAGCAGGTTTCTGTCGGCCCCAGTAGCCTTTGTAACAGAGTCTTACTGGAGTCTGTTGAGAGGCCCAGGAGGAAGCGGAGGTAGAGGTCCAAGTGTCCATTCTTGCTCTCTAATGCCTGATTCACTGCAGTCTTCAGCAGGTCAGCTGATGAGTTTGACAGAAACACATATAAAGCAGCGAGATACTCCTGGATGCTCAGATGCACAAAGCAGTACACCTTCTCCTGGTACAACCCATACTCCTCTTTAAAGACTTCTGTGCACACTCCAGAGTAAACTGAAGCTTCAGTGACATCAATGTCATTCTCTGTCAGATCTTGCTTATAAAATATGAGATTGCCTTTCTCAAGGTTGTCAAAAGCCAATTTACCAAGTTTCAAAAGGAATTCCTTGCTGTTTTCATTTAGCTTGCTTTCATAGTTTTTCATATACTTGTCTTTTTTAAAACTTGCCTGATGAATCAGGAAGTGTGTGTACATTTCAGTCAGAGTCCTTGGGATTTCTCCCCTGTCATTCTCAGTAAAAAGCCTCTTAAGCACAGTGGCTGAAATCCAGCAGAACACAGGTATGTGGCACATGATGAGGAGGCTCCTTGATGATTTCACATGTGTGATTATCCTGCTGGCCAGGCTCTCATCGCTGAATCTCCTCCGGAAATACTCCTCCTTCTGGGCATCACTGAACCCTCGTATCTCTGTCACCCGGTGGATGTACTCAGGAGGTATCTGATTGGTTGCTGCTGGCCGGGAGGTTATCCAAAGGAGAGCAGATGGGAGCAGATTCCCCATAATGAGGTTAGTCAATAGTAGATCCAGTGACATTTTCGTTGTTACATCAAACCAACTCTCATTGTTCCGAAAATTTAGAGGAAGGCGACACTCATCCAGACCATCAAAGATGAACAAGACTTTGTACCCAAATAACTCAGTGGATTCAAGTGATTTCAGTTCTGGGACAAAGCGGTGAAGCAGTTCAATCAGACTGTATTCACCCTTAATCAAATTCAGGTCCCGGAAAGGAAGAGCAAATATGAAGTGAACATCCTGGTTTGCTTTTCCTTCTGCCCAGTCGAGAATAACTTTCTGCACAGAGACTGTTTTCCCGATACCTGCCACCCCTTTAGTGAGTACAGTTCTGATAGGTGTCTCACGCCCACATAAGGGTTTAAATATATCATTGCACTTGACTGTAGTATCTTCTGTTCGCCTTTTCTTGGATGCTGTTTCAATCTGTCTCACTTCATGTTCATCATTGACTCCTCCAGTCCCACCTTCAGTTATGTAGAGTTCTGTGTAAATCTCACTGAGAAGTATTCGCTGTCCTTCCTTAGCTTTCCCTTCATACACACACTCAAATTTCTCTTTCAAAGAGCATTTTATTTTGTGCAACATGAGTTGACCTGAAGAAAAATGAGAGGAAAATGCAAATTTTCACCGCGATCTTGACCAGAATGGGAGGAAGGATATATTACACACAGACACACGCACGCGCACACACACACAAACACACACATACGCACACACACACACAAACACACACACGCGCACACACACAAACACACACACGCACACACACACGAACAGAAACATACCCACACGCGCACACACACACACATGCGCACACACACACGCAAAGACACAAACACACACACGCACTATTTCACTGTGATAAATTTCACCTCATACATATTTCTTTCTGAAACACCACATACACGCACTGAACAGCATAAAGCTCTTACTCGTCTCCAACATGTCACTCTGCTCACTTTCTGCTTGGTTACCTGAAATAAGGAAGAACTTCAAATTCATTTCTTTCTTCAACATCAGTATTAAACAAACTCTTCATCATTTCTCTATATAATATATTAGTTTTTCATGAACTTAAAAAAAGTTACATTTTACATGAAATGCTAAAAATATCATTACACTTCTGCAGGTCTTCATTCAGTCTCTGAGCAAGGTCATTCAAGTTCATCTTCTTCAGGATCTCAAGCGTGACTTTGAGAGCCCCGGCTTTACTGTAGGAATTCATCATCATTTCGGCGAAATCTGTTCTGCCCAAGGTTTTCATCTGACCCTTGGGAAGGGGCTTTAACTCTTTATTCACTGGGAGACGCAGTTTAAACTCCTTCAACTCTTCATCACTGAGATCATTTAGATAATCCAGCAAGAGGTCAGTGAGCGAGGTCTGGGTCTGCAGAAGTTGGAGATGTGTTTTTGAGATGTCACAAACCTGTACATGGTCACTCCCACACATACACTGTCCTTTCTGTTAACAGAAGGCAGGTTTCCTGTTCACAGTCTTATGTGGCTGCTGGAGACACCTGCTATGATTCATTCATTACTATAAGAAGCACATGTGTGTGCTTATGTTCTGCATCATTATTAAACCTTTATTTAACCAGGTTAGACTCACTGATTTTCAAAATCTCTTTTGAAAGAGAGACGCGTCCAAGATAGACAACAAGAAAAATAGTTTAAGACCCAACAGATCACATTAACGCAATGATGGCAAAATCAGCATAGACTAATATACACTAACACAGCATCCTATATTATTATACATATTTATGATTGAGTTATTCTGTTACATTATGTCCGTAACATTTGGTGCAGTGCAGTATGCTAAGGAAGTAGCTTGGGGAAGAGCACTGCTGAGAGTGAGCTTTTTGTCTGATAAGTTATTCTGTTCTGTTACAGTCCGTCTGTAACATTTGGTGCAGTGCAGTAAGGAAGTAGCTGAAGGAAGAGCACTGCAGAGAGTGAGGTTTTGTCTGCTTAATTATTCTGTTCTGTTACAATCCGTCTGTAACATTTGGTGCAGTGCGGTATGGTAAGGAAGTAGCTGAAGGAAGAGCACTGTAGAGAGTGAACTATTGGTCTGCTAAGTTATTCTGTTCTGTTACAGTACGTCTGTAACATTTGGTGCAGTGCAGTAAGGAAGTAGCTGAAGGAAGAGCACTGCAGAGAGTGAACTTTTGGTCTGCTAAGTTACTGTGTTCTGTTACAGTACGTCTGTAACACTTGGTGCATTGCGATATGGTAAGGAAGTAACCTGAGGAAGAGCACTACAGTGAGCTATTTGTCTGCTAAGTTATTCTGTTCTGTTACAGTCCATCTGTAACATTTGGTGCAGTGCAGTAAGGAAGTAGCTGGAGGAAGAGCACTGTAGAGAGTGAACTTTTCGTCTGTTATTTTCAACAACCTTCAGCTGAAAACAGTTACTCAGCTTAAGTTCTCCTGCCTTTCAGTGTCTGGTATT
This sequence comes from Brienomyrus brachyistius, assembly GCF_023856365.1. NCBI lineage: Eukaryota > Metazoa > Chordata > Actinopteri > Osteoglossiformes > Mormyridae > Brienomyrus > Brienomyrus brachyistius. The sequence continues at coordinate 439,447 of NW_026042362.1, read as the reverse complement.
CATGGACAACATCCATCACAGACTGAAATGTTATAGCCAAACCTCTACATGGGAATGGTGATCCATCGCTTAGATGATTATGGTTGTACATAAACCGGTTTCCGTGTTTCACAATCTGACTCTGTAATAAAAACCAAAAGTAATGTTAGCTTTATATTCAATAGTCAGTTCACCAACTGTCAACCACAGCAGCCTTCCAACTATATGGTCTGTAGGGCTGTATATGTCACAGGCCAGGATTAACAGACTACATTACCCAGACTGCTCCTGTCTTCATCTGAGTTTGAAATTCCCTTGTTCTTTGAATTGTTTGCACCTGTCGGTTTCATTACTCACCTTACTCACAAAAGTACTCCATTACAAACAGAGGTGGAAGATTCAGGTCCGCAATGTACAAATCCAGACGATTTTGTTTCAACCAACCACACTGAAAATAAAAATTATTTTTTCTCATTTGAATCATGTACAGTGGTTCTACACACCTAAAATTTTGAAAACGAATCATTCTTCTTAAATTAACTTTGTTGTCTGAGAACAGAACATTTCTCACATTTTCTCGCATCTAATTCAACTGAATTGGTTTCCTAGACGGCATTACATTATTTATCAGGACTGAGAGAAGGTGACAGCTCCCCTAGTGGCAATAGGAGTGCATCTCCCTAGAACAGATGTAATCGGTGGCAGTATCATTGCTTTTAGACTGTGGCTTGGGATAGAAGAACTCATTTGATACTCAGATTTTTACTAGACTAAATATTTAGAAGCCCACCGTTATCAAGGATGGTATATCAGGAACATTAGTCGGTAACATTTTACTTGAGGGTACATTATGGACGGGCTGCTTGATACACCATGTTGAATCACGTGTCGAGTTTTCAAAGCAATAGTGCTTGGAGGCCCCGCACAGAGCTTTACCTTGGAGGGTGACTCATATAATAAAGCATGCTGTGCTTATTTACACAGTGCCCTTCACCTTTGTATTGTTTCAGTTACATTCCCACGTAAAAAATAAGTCTGTCTTGTACTTCCAGCTGTTTCGTTGGTTGCTTTTACTGCGATAGTGTTTGATATTACAGCTATTCAGTACATAAATATGAAAAATGTAAGCAAGAGACCCAGGTCTCCAGTATGAGAGCATTTCCATTTACAACCGCCCACGAAGGTTATGTGTACTGGCAAGCACATCCCCCATCTCCATACACTGGCCCATAGATATCTAGCTCTACCAGCAACCTCTGTGCTTTGTGTCCGTATCTTTTCAAAAGTTGAAGATGTCATTTAAAAAGATGCAGGTTCAGTCCCAGTACAGCAGAACAAATCAATTTCGTAAATAAAACATGTAAGTCAATATCTGCGTATTTGTGTTTTTCAGTTTGCATGTACAGTACTCAGTAAGACAAACCCATTAAACCTCGACTTTTGCATCTCTTGTTAAGTCATAATGACCCTCATACACGGAAAGTTATGCATATGGCCAGGCAGTTTGAGGATGATGGCGGAGGAGAAGATCTAGGTCCAGTCTTGCCTGCCAGCTGTTTCACTGGAGATGTCACTTGGAGGAAAGAGGAAGCCGTTAAGGCAGTGCAGCATTTGTCATGGTTCCTGTGGGATCCCCACCAAACCAGCTTTTCGTTCCTGAGTTCCTGCATATCCAGACTCTCCAGTGGGGACATTCCTCCCCTTTCGCCTGTCATCCCGGGATCCAGTGAACCTGAACCCTGCTTGAACAGTGTCTCTGGTTGCCCACCATGCTCCAGGTTATCTGCAGCTTTGCTGCTGCCTGTTCTATCTATGTGCAAAATGAGAAACCCTGTCGAGCTCCAGCCGGGTTGCTGCAATCGCTTCCTGCACCTCATTTCCCGTGGTTCCATATTGCCCTAGAATTCATCATTGGATTGCCTCCATCCAGGGGTTTTATTGGGGTCCTCACAGTGGTGAACCGCTCTTCAAAGGCTGTACAGTTTGTGTAACTAAGTTACCTTCAGGGAAGGAGACAGCTCAGCTCCTTCTTGATCATGTTTTCCGACTCCTTTGTCTGCCGACGGATGTCGTTTCTGACAGGGGTCCGCAGTTTTGCAGGCGATCTTGTAGACTGTTCGTGATTCCCTCAGTCTCTCTTCAGGGTCGCACCCTCAGACTAATGGACAAACAGAGCGAGTCAGTCAGGATTTAGGGAGAATGCTACGATGGCTGGCCTCCCGCTCTCCAAGCACCCGGAATCTCTGCTTGTGTTGGGCTGAATATGCAGATAATTCACTCTCAGTGTCTTCTATAGGCCTGTCCCCATTTCAGTGCTGTCTGGGTTACCAGTCCCCATTGTTCCCTGCATTGGAGGAGGAGGTCATGGTCCCGTCAGTTCATCAATTCCTGCACTGCAATCAATGGACCTGGACACTGGCTTGGCGGTTACTGCTGCTTTCTTAGCAGCAAATGGCAGCTTTTGCATCAGGGACCTGTCACAGGAACCCTCCTTTTGGGTGGGTCAGCGGGTTTGGAACCTGCCTTTACATATCAGTCGTTGCTGTCATATCAAGCTGGCTCCCTGTCTCGTGGTTCCATTCCCCATTACGAAGGTTGTCAGCCCCACTGCAGTGCATCTGAAGGTGCCAGTGTCCATGTGTCAAATCCACCCTACGATCCATGTTTCCCTGATCAAGCCCCATGCCGTCAGCCTGCCTCTGTGCAACCTGTATTTTTTTAGTGCAGCATCTTTCTTGAAACAGACCAATGAACATGGAGCCATGCCTGCCTTCTGCACCCTGGCAGGACGTCGAAGCTGAAATTATATAAAACTCATTTTATAGATTATTCGGCAAAAGTATTTTTTTTGGCTCCATTATGTAAATTTATGAATGTGAAATTTTTCTTAGCAGCTGTCAATAAGGCAGATCACGCATTATGTCAATTTAAGGTGGAACGGATTTTGTAAATAAGAAAGCAGCCTGGTAACCTTTAGTAGGTACTCACTGGCTCACAGCCTGGTAGCCTTTAGTAGGTACTCACTGGCTCACAGCCTGGTAGCCTTTAGTAGGTACTCACTGGCTCACAGCCTGGTAACCTTTAGTAGGTACTCAATGGCTCACAGCCTGGTAGCCTTTAGTAGGTACTCCCTGGCTTACGGCCTGGTAGCCTTTAGTAGGTACTCACTGGCTCACGGCCTGGTAGCCTTTAGTAGGTACTCACTGGCTCACAGCCTGGTAGCCTTTAGTAAGTATTCACTGGCTCACAGCCTGGTAGCCTTTAGTAGGTACTCACTGGCTCACAGCCTGGTAGCCTTTAGTAGGTACTCACTGGCTCACAGCCTGGTAGCTTCTAGTAGGTACTCACTGGCTCGCAGCCTGGTAGCTTTTAGTAGGTACTCACTGGCTCACAGCCCGGTAGTGTTTAGTAAGTACTCACTGGCTCACAGCTTGGTAGCCTTTAGTAAGTACTCACTGGCTCACAGCCTGGTAGCTTTTAGTAGGTACTCACTGACTTACGGCCTGGTAGCCTTTAGTAGGTACTCACTGGCTCACAGCCTGGTAGCCTTTAGTAGGTACTCACTGGCTCACAGCCTGGTAGCCTTTAGCAAGTACTCACTGGCTCACAGCCTGGTAGCTTTTAGTAGGTACTCACTGGCTCACAGCCTGGTAGCTTTTAGTAGGTACTCACTGGCTCACAGCCTGGTAGCCTTTAGTAAGTACTCAATGGCTCACAGCCTGGTAGCCTTTAGTAAGTACTCACTGGCTCACAGCCTGGTAACTTTTAGTAGGTACTCACTGACTTATGGCCTGTTAGCCTTTAGTAGGTACTCACTGGCTCCCAGCCTGGTAGCCTTTAGTAGGTACTCACTGGCTCACAGCCTGGTAGCTTTTAGCAGGTACTCACTGGCTCACAATCTGGTAGCCTTTTATAGGTACTCACTGGCTTACGGCCTGGTAGCCTTTAGTAGCTACTCACTGACTTACGGCCTGGTAGCTTTTAGTAGCTACTCACTGGCTCACAGCCTGGTAGCCTTTAGTAGGTACTCACTGGCTCACAGCCTGGTAGCCTTTAGTAGGTACTCACTGGCTCACAGCCTGGTAGCCTTTAGTAGGTACTCAATGGCTTACGGGCTGGTAGCCTTTAGTAGGTACTCACTGGCTTGCAGCCTGGTAGCCTTTAGTAGGTACTCACTGACTTATGGCCTGGTAGCCTTTAGTAGGTACTCACTGGCTCACGGCCTGGTAGCTTTTAGTAGGTACTCACTGGCTCACGGCCTGGTAGCCTTTAGTTGGTACTCCCTGGCTTACGGCCTGGTAGCCTTTAGTAGGTACTCAATGGCTTACGGGCTGGTAGCCTTTAGTAGGTACTCACTGGCTTGCAGCCTGGTAGCCTTTAGTAGGTACTCACTGACTTACAACCTGTACTCGCGGCACGTGATTTTAAACTTATGATCTGCCCTGAAATTTTGTAACTTTTTTTCAGACTGCAGTAAACTGCAGATAATTGAATCCATGGACCCTACTGTAACTCTAAATTAATAATGCCGTCAATTTTAATACCTGTGAATCTGGCACATTTTAAGGTCTAAAATTCAGAGGATTAGATTACAGACTTTTTATGGACCCACAGATACCCTGTATATGATTCGCTCCATGTCAAGTGAAGTGTTATCCGGAATAATACCAACGATGAGAGTCTTCACTCAGATCTTCAACAGATCCCTGGAGCTGTATGAAGTTCCCACCTGCTTCAAACGCACCACCACAATCCCGGTTCGCAAGAAAGCCTTCATCACTGGACTGAATGACTACAGAGCTGTCGCCCTGACATCACTACTCATGAAGTCGCTTGAACGTCTGGTGTTGGCCCATCTGAAGAAGGCCTCAGGACACCCGCTGGACCCCCTGCAGTTTTCCCACCAGGCACACATGGGCGCAGTGGCTCGGTGCTCTTCATTTCACTGTTTCATGTGGAAGTGTGTGAGTATTGCTACTTCTCCTAGCAAATGAAAATTTCATCTGAAACAACAGACACATTTCCTCCTCCTCTTATTAGACAGACAATTGAGACTACAGGTTCCAGCATATTAGAGATTATGAATGTTAGCCTTGCCTCAGGTGTTGTGCCAACGAAATTTAAGCATGCTGTTGTACAGCCGTAGATTAAAAAACCTAACTTAGACACGTCAATCCTTTCTAACTACAGACCCATCTCAAAACTTCCTTTTTTATCTAAAGTTCTTGAGAAACTTGTGCTTCAACAACTGCAGTCTTTTATAGATACACATAACATCCTGGAACCTCTCCAATCTGGTTTTAAAGTCCTCCACAGCACTGAATCAGCATTACTTAAGGTATTTAGTGATCTATTACTAGCTACTGACTCTGGAGATTCTGCTATCCTTATCCTTCTTGATCTCACCACTGCACTTGACACTGTAGATCATGCCATATTAATCTCCTGTCTGGAGCACTACGTTGGTATCAGAGGGCTGCTGTGGAATGGTTTAGGTCATACCCGGTACTGTCTGCCTAGATGGAATGTTTTTGTTTTTGTGAATGTTTTTATTTTTTATTTATTTATTTTATTTCCGTTCATTTTTTATGTTTTTATTTTTGTATGTTCTGTTTGTTTATCAGATCGTATTTCCTTGCTTGTCGAGCACTTTGGTCAACTGTTATTGTTGTTTTTAAAGTGCTTTGTAAATAAACGTGACTTGACTTATAAACGGCAGAAATGTGATGATACCTGTTTTCATTCCAGAATGTACGCATTACAGATGCCACCGTAGACCGTATCCCCTGAGGCTACACGGTCCGTCCACTAGCTCCAGCCAAACTTAGACCATGGTTGATAAGATGCTCCACAACTGTTCTCTGTGTGCTCCTCTCTCTCTACTCCTGTCCTGAGCGCCATTTTCTCTGTGTGCTCCTCTCCCTCTACTCCTGCCCCTGAACCCCATGTTCTCTGTGTGCTCCTCTCCCTCTACTCCTGCCCCTGAGCCCCATGTTCTCTGTGTGCTCCTCTCCCTCTACTCCTGTCCTGAGCCCCATGTTCTCTGTGTGCTCCTCTCCCTCTACTCCTGTCCTGAGCCCCATGTTCTCTGTGTGCTCCTCTCCCTCTACTCCTGTCCTGAGCGCCATGTTCTCTGTGCGCTCCTCTCCCTCTACTCCTGCCCTGAGCCCCATGTTCTCTGTGTGCTCCTCTCCCTTTACACCTGCCCCTGAGCCCCATATTCTCTGTGTGCTCCTCTCCCTCTACTCCTGCCCCTGAGCCCCATATTCTCTGTGTGCTCCTCTCCCTCTACTCCTGTCCTAAGCGCTATGTTATCCGTGTGCTCCTCTCCCTCTACTCCGGTCCTGAGCCCCATGTTCTCTGTGTGCTCCTCTCCCTCTACTCCTGCCCCTGAGCCCCAAGTTCTCTGTGTGCTCCTCTCCCGCTACTCCTGCCCCTGAGCCCCATGTTCTCTGTGTACTCCTCTCCCTCTACCCCTGCCCCTGAGCCCCATGTTCTCTGTATGCTCCTCTCCCTCTACTCCTGTCCCTGAGCCCCATGTTCTTTGTGTGCTCCTCTCCCGCTACTCCTGCCCCTGAGCCCCATGTTCTCTGTGTGCTCCTCTCCCTCTACTCCTGCCCCTGAGCCCCATGTTCTCTGTGTGCTCCTCTCCCGCTACTCCTGCCCCTGAGCCCCATGTTCTCTGTGTACTCCTCTCCCTCTACCCCTGCCCCTGAGCCCCATGTTCTCTGTATGCTCCTCTCCCTCTACTCCTGTCCTGAGCGCCATGTTCTCTGTGTGCTCCTCTCCCGCTACTCCTGCCCCTGAGCCCCATGTTCTCTGTGTACTCCTCTCCCTCTACCCCTGCCCCTGAGCCCCATGTTCTCTGTATGCTCCTCTCCCTCTACTCCTGTCCCTGAGCCCCATGTTCTCTGTGTACTCCTCTCCCTCTACCCCTGCCCCTGAGCCCCATGTTCTCTGTATGCTCCTCTCCCTCTACTCCTGTCCCTGAGCCCCATGTTCTCTGTGTGCTCCTCTCCCGCTACTCCTGCCCCTGAGCCCCATGTTCTCTGAGTGCTCCTCTCCCGCTACTCCTGCCCCTGAGCCCCATGTTCTCTGTGTACTCCTCTCCCTCTACCCCTGCCCCTGAGCCCCATGTTCTCTGTATGCTCCTCTCCCTCTACTCCTGTCCCTGAGCCCCATGTTCTCTGTGTGTTCCTCTCCCTCTACCCCTGCCCCTGAGCCCTATGTTCTCTGTGTGCTCCTCTCTCTCCACTCCTGCCCCTGAGCTCCATGATCTCTGTGTCCTCCTCTTCCTGTACTCCTGCCCCTGAGCCCCCTGTTCTCTGTGTTCCTCTCCCTCTACTCCTGCCCCTGAGCCCCATGTTCTCTCTGTGCTCCTCTCCCTCTACTCCTGCCCCTGAGCCCCATGTTCTCTCTGTGCTCCTCTCCCTCTACTCCTGCCCCTGAGCCCCATGTTCTCTGTGTCCTCCTCTTCCTGTACTCCTGCCCCTGAGCCCCATGTTCTCTGTGTTCCTCTCCCTCAACTCCTGCCCCTGAGCCCCATGTTCTCTCTGTGCTCCTCTCCCTCCACTCCTGCCCCTGAGCCCCATGTTCTCTGTGTGTTCCTCTCCCTCTACCCCTGCCCCTGAGCCCTATGTTCTCTGTGTGCTCCTCTCTCTCCACTCCTGCCCCTGAGCCCCATGTTCTCTCTGTGCTCCTCTCCCTTTACTCCTGCCCCTGAGCCCTATGTTCTCTGTGTGCTCCTCTCCCTTTACTCCTGCCCCTGAGCCCCATGTTCTCTGTGTGGTCCTCTCCCCCTTGCCATACCACACATTCAGACACCACGTCTTCTCACAAATCTCGCTTCTTTACCTGACACCTTCTTCCTGCTCCATGATCAGCACTGTTCACTGGGTTAAACATGAGCGTCATATTAGCTTCTGTGTAATTACTGCAGTGCCATGACAGTCACCAGTAATACAAGATTCAGAGCGTGTGCTTCCATTGGTTTCAGTTACGCCTGTTCTGCTTCTGTTTGCTTTCAATTGAAGGACAATTTACTACTAACCCTGATAGTGTGTAATTGGCCTTGCTTATACATTCGTATCTGAAAACAGTTTAAAGTGATTTATTTGAAAACACCATTGCAATGCTGGACAGTATTAAGGTGACTGAGTGATCTGTAATTATGACTGAACAAAATACAACCTGTTTCCATGAGTAGGATAAGTAATGCATCAACACAATGACAAAACATCTTTAGTGTGCAAAAACACAATGAGAAATGCTAATTCAGGTGAGGAAATGCATAACTGCTTTGAAAATTGTTAAGAGTAAGGAAAGTAAGGAGAATGACATTCCTGATATGTATGAATGTGGTGTGTGAATGGGTGAATGTGAGGCATAAAATGTAAAGCGCTTTGAGTACTCGAAAGCGCTATATAAATGCAGTCCATTTACCATTCCTGATGTGAAAATTTTGTCAAAGCAATTGAGAAAAACTATAAAATACTAATATTTAAAGTCATGTTACCATTTACTGACTGCAAATTCCTATACATTAATGGCAGAACCCCCAAACGGAATGTCACCATTTATATATTATAAGAAAATCTCACCATTTTCTTATAATTCATGAATACTGGATAAAGACAACAATGTTAACGCAAAGTTTAAACGCTCAGTATATACAGATACTTAGGTATGTTGTTTCGTGTGAGGATTCAAAGGAAACGGAGCTATAATTTAGAGGGCAGGTAAAAACAAATAAATTTGACTGACAGACAGAATGACACATAGATTGATGCATTTTTGCTACCATCTGTCCTCTTACGTGCTGGGATTCTGTGCTCAGGCTGTTTAGACACGTCCAGCAAGCTCTCTATCAACGGAAATATGTGTGACATGTATAAGCATGAAGAAAAGAAACCCCTCTGTCTGTCACTATTAGCACACTGTTCTATTCAGGGGCGATTCAAGGATTTCACTCAGGGGGGCTCAGCCATCCTGAAGAAATACGAGACTCTGTACAGGAATCACTGTTTTTCTGGGGGGGCTAAGACAAAACACAAGGCAGCTGAACCTGCACCCCCCCCCCCCCCAAATAGGGTCTAGAACCACCTGATGTAGTAATTACTGTGTAAGTAAGAATACCCCACAAAAACCTGATAGAGGAACACTGAGACACACACGCAAAGAGAGTTATGGCTAATAGGAACATTCTTATCTGACTAATTATAGTCGTTTAAAATAAATTCATAAAAGTTTTCAACATTTTTGTTACTTGAATCTTCAGCATTCCACACTTCTAGCCCTCAAATTAAAAACAATAAAGGCTATTAAAATAACTGATGTCATTTTGCTAAATTTGTCAGTCTTACCTTGAATGGTAACTGGCTGGGGAGGCAGACGTACAGTATGTAGGTGACTGGCGTTGTAGAGAGAATCACCGCGGTGCAGCGATTTCCTTATTCTGCAGGTAAGGGGCGGAGCAGCAACAAACACTATCAGGTTAAAAAGTTAAAATACTTTTTAAAGTTGTATTTCGATTTTTATACTTTACTTTGTACTGCTTTCTTTTTGTACTTTATTTTGTCTTGCTTTATAGAGCTGCTCTTCTTATACTTGAAGGAAATAAAATGCTTTACTTTGCTATGAGATACAGTTTATTTTAGTATGTTACAAAAACTTAACAACTGGCTGAAATGAGCTGTTTTGTAGGGGTCACATTATCTGTCTCTGGCCCAATCGCCTGTCCAGCAGAGGGTCTGCAGCTGTGAGGAGAAGTGGGGGGGCAGATAACAGGACCATGATTAGTGCTAGTGTCCAGAAAGCTGTGGAATTGAATCCTGAGGCCGGATGACTAATAATATAAAAGATGAACCTTTGAGCCTTAATTCCAGCTGCTCATCGGGCGCTTCATGCTGGCCGACCTTGGGCTCTGACCCCAAAGGCTGTGTCTCACACAGAAAGCAGGGCTGGGATCTATGTCAGTGCCCAGATGGTTGTGGGATTAAATCCTGTGGCCAGTTGAGTAATCATATAAAAGCTGAACCTTTGAGTCTTAATCCCAGCTGCCCCAGGAGTGCTGTATGCTGGCAAACCCTGAGCTCTGACCCCAAAGGCTGTGTCTCACACAGAGAGCAGGACTGATCTGTATGTCAGTGCCCAGATGGTTGTGGGATTGAATCCTGTGGCCAGCTGAGTAATCATATTAATGCTGAATCTTTGAGTCTTAATCCCAGCTGCCCCAGGAGTGCTGCATGCTGGCCAACCCTGGGCTCTGACCCCAAAGGCTGTGTCTCACACAGAAAGCAGGGCTGGGATCTATGTCAGTGCCCAGATGGTTGTGGGATTGAATCCTGTGGCCAGCTGAGTAATCATATAAATGCTGAACCTTTGAGTCTTAATCCCAGCTGCCCCAGGAGTGCTGTATGCTGGCAAACCCTGAGCTCTGACCCCAAAGGCTGTGTCTCACACAGAGAGCAGGACTGATCTGTATGTCAGTGCCCAGATGGTTGTGGGATTGAATCCTGTGGCCAGCTGAGTAATAATATAAAAGATGAACCTTTGAGCCTTAATCCCAGCTGCTCATTGGGTGCTTCATGCTGGCCGACCCTGGGCTCTGACCCCAAAGGCTGTGTCTCACACAGAAAGCAGGGCTGGGATCAACGTCAGTGCCCAGATGGTTGTGGGATTAAATCCTGTGGCCAGCTGAGTAATCATATTAATGCTGAATCTTTGAGTCTTAATCCCAGCTGCCCCAGGAGTGCTGCATGCTGGCCAACCCTGGGCTCTGACCCCAAAGGCTGTGTCTCACACAGAAAGCAGGGCTGGGATCTATGTCAGTGCCCAGATGGTTGTGGGATTAAATCCTGTGGCCAGCTGAGTAATCATATAAATGCTGAATCTTTGAGTCTTAATCCCAGCTGCCCCAGGAGTGCTGCATGCTGGCCAACCCTGGGCTCTGACCCCAAAGGCTGTGTCTCACACAGAAAGCAGGGCTGGGATCTATGTCAGTGCCCAGATGGTTGTGGGATTGAATCCTGTGGCCAGCTGAGTAATCATATAAATGCTGAACCTTTGAGTCTTAATCCCAGCTGCCCCAGGAGTGCTGTATGCTGGCAAACCCTGAGCTCTGACCCAAAAGGCTGTGTCTCACACAGAGAGCCGGACTGATCTGTATGTCAGTGCCCAGATGGTTGTGGGATTGAATCCTGTGGCCAGCTGAGTAATCATATAAATGCTGAACCTTTGAGCCTCAATCCCAGCTGCCCCAGGAGTGCTGCATGCTGGCAGACTCTGGGCTCTGACCCCAAAGGCTGTGTCTCACACAGAAAGCAGGACTGGGATCTATGTCATTGTCCAGATGGTTGTGGGATTGAATCCTGTGGCCAGCTGAGTAATCATATAAAAGCTGAACCTTTGAGCCTCAATCCCAGCTGCCCCAGGAGTGCTGCATGCTGGCAAACCCTGGACTCTGACCCCAAAGGCTGTGTCTCACATAGAAAGCAGGACTGAGATCTATGTCAGTGCCCAGGTGGTTGTGGGATTGAATCCTGTGGCTATCTGAGTAATCATATAAAAGATGAACCTATGAGCCTTAATCCCAGTTGCCCCAGGGATGCTGCATGCTGGCCGATCCTGGGCTCTGACCCCAAAGGCTGTCTCTCACACAGAGAGCAGACTAGGGTACATGAAACCGAGGGAGTTCATGTCCACCTTATTCAAATGGAAAATTAAGCTTATCCTCTCTTTCAGAGAAAACATGACACATTACATAGTCATACAGTGTGTCTTTATGTGTTTGGTAAAAGCAGCCAAATCCAGAATCTTCAAGTTTCTTCAAAAGTCTCGAGTGAGATTACATCTATTAGGGGTGGAGTGTGTGTCTCACGGTCAATGTGAACAAATGTGAACTGCTTGTCTAGTGGTTGAGTCATGGCAACTGGACTTCTCTCTGAAAGGTAGAAACGTTTCACTGCTCATCCAAGCAGCTTCTTCAGTCTGAGGAAGGTTGTCAGTGTCCACATATCTATCCTCCTGGGTGGTTTCACTTCCCACCTGCTCTAAGTTGGCTTGTTGAGTGAAACAAAGGGGGGGGGGGGTTGTGGGTAGATGTAACCGCCACACTTTAGCAGTCCCCTAGGTGTGAAATGGGTCTGATATTTCCTGGGAATAACTTTTCTTCTGGGAAAGGATGAGAGGGCCGCAGGTTAAATTGGAGACAGGTTGTGCCCAAGGCCTCCACCTCTGTTGAGTGAGGGGTTGTGCATTTGCACACGCAAGGCTTCCCTCACCCCTCTCTCAAAGCACTTGTCTTCTCTATCATTCACTCATTCATGTCCTCAAAAGAATGTCCTTTATCTTTCAGATGGAGGCACACAGCTGATTCCGGCCCTGAGGTGTTGCCCCTTCTGTGCTGGACCATCCTCCTATGTAACAGTTGTTTGGTCTCTCCAATGTAAAGTTCACACTTCGCTGCATTGAACGGCACAAACTACGATGCTTTTCTTCTGTTTTGGTATCTTTGGGGTAGACGAGTCTCAGCGTGTTGGTGGGTTTGTAATGGACGGGAATGTGATGTTTCCCAAACATCCTTTTCAGCTTTTCCGACACACCCAACAGGTATGGGATAACCAAGCCCTTTTGCTGGTCCTGTGACTCTGACGGTTCCGTTGTCCTTTCTCCAAAACAGGGTCCTGCTTTGTTAAAGGCCCACTTGGGACATCCACACGTCCTGAGGGCTGTCTTCAGATGCCTGTTTTCCTTTTTCGTAGCTTCTGTGGAAGTGGGGATGTTCTCTGCTCTGTGGCGTAAAGTCCTGATAACTACTAGTTTAGTTGTAGTGGGTGATGTGAGTCAAACAAAAGATACTGGTCGGTGTGGGTGGGTTTTCTATATCCAGCTTTCGCAGGACCAGTGAAAGGGCTTGGTTATCCCATACCTGTCGGGTGAGTCGGAAAAGCTGAAAAGGATTTTTGGGAAACATCACATTCCCATCCAGGAGGAACTGCTAAGGTGTGAGACAGAGACTTGTCCACCCCAAAGGTATCTTGCCCATGGTCTCTGCAACAACGGAGTACTGAGTGTAACCTTGTCTGCATACCAGCTCTACATAATGTAAAAGGCAGGGTGTGAACAAGCAAATGTGCCTGCATTTCATCATCTCCCACTTCAGAGACCCCTGACATATACCTACCACCTGACACTGTGTCTCTGCCTGATAGACTGTCAAATTCAAACCAGTGTGGACAGCGAAAGACCCAGTACTGTCACTGGTACAGAGGTTTGTGATGTAGGACTGGAAAACTGGAAATGAAACTTCAGTTTCCTAACTGCGCTAGGTCGCAGCAGCCACTCCAGGTCCAACACTTTGGTGCAAATGTGTGTTTTTTTAACTAAACTCCACACCAAACACCGCCAACATGTGCATCCGTGTTCTCTGCCTGCTACGCGGACCGGGCCCCCAGACCACGGTGCTGCCTGATGCCAACGGCCGGGGGAGGAGACATCGCAAGCGGTGTGCAAGGAAGCGGAAGTGCGGCAAGCGAGCGGGGGGTCCATGCTAGGCTAAAAGGTAATGCTAGCCGGCCAGCGATCCCATCCATCTTCCCCACTAATGTCCGGTCCCTGGACAATAAAATGGACTACATCTGACTCCAGCAATCCACCCAGCGTGAGTTTAGGAACTGTTGTGCTTATGTTTTTACGGAGACATGGCTCAACGACAGCGTTCCGGAGACGGCTACGGCTATTAGGAACATGCTAATGTACCGTAGCGACCATGATGCTACTCTCAGCCACAAAGCACGAGGCGGAGGGCTCTGCGTTTATATCAATTTTGACTGGTGTGTGAACGCTGCACTGATCTCGAACCACTGTTCACCGCTGCTGGAGTTTATGACAGTCAGATGCAGACCTTTTTATTTACCGAGGGAACAGTCCCGACGGACTGTTTATCATCGTTGGGGACTTTAATCATGCAAATCTCAAGACAGTTCTCCCAAAATTCTAGCAGCATGTGGACTTTCCGACGAGGGGGGTGAACACGCTGGACTGTGCTTATACAAATATCCCTGGCGCGTTCAATCCCTGGCATGTCAATCATGCTCATTCCAGCCTACAGACCACTCGTCAGATGCGTCAAACTCGTCCAGAAGCAGACAAAGATCTGGCCCCCAGGAGCCATCTCTGCTCTTCAGGACTGTTTTGAGCGCACTGACTGGGACATGTTCAGGGAGGCTGCAACCTACAGTGACTCTACTAACCTGGAGGAGTACACGACCTCGGTCACTGGCTACGTCAGCAAGTGCATTGAGGATGTCACCATCTCCAAGAACATCACCACACGCTCCAACCGGAAGCCCTAGATGACTATGGAGGTGCGTATGCTGCTGAGAACCCGTGACATCGCCTTCAAATCAGGTGACCAGGCTGCCCTGAGAACAGCGAGGGCCAACCTGTCCAGGGCCATCAGAGTGGCGAAGCGTGCCCATGCCCAGATACTACACAGCCACTTCAAAGATACTGGGGATGTTCGGCGCATGTGGCAGGGCATCCAGGCCATCACCAACTACAGGGCATCTCCACCTGCCTGTGACGGTGAGGCCTCCCTTCCAGATGTGCTGAATAGCTTCTACGCACAGTTTGAAGCCCAAAACAGCATGGCAGTGAGGAAGTCCATCCCACCTCCCAACGACCAGGTGCTCTGTCTGACCGTGGCTGATGTGAGGAAAACTCTGCTTAGAGTCAACCCGCGGAAAGCTGCTGGACCAGACAACATCCCTGGTTGTGTGCTCAGAGGATGTGCAGAACAGATGGCGGATGTTCTCACAAACATCTTCAACATCTCTCTGAGCACCACAGTCATCCCAACATGCTTCAAAACCACCACCATCATCCCCGGGCCAAAGAAGTCTTCAGTGTCCTGCCTCAATGACTATCGTCCCGTTGCACTCACACCCATCATCATGAAGTGCTTCGAGAGGCTCGTCATGAGGCACATCAAGTCCCTACTGCCAGCCTCACTGGACCCCCTGCAGTTTGCATACCGTCCCAACCGCTCTACGGACGACGCCATCACCACCACCTTTCATCTGGCCCTCACCCAACTGGATAAAAAGGACACTTATGTTAGAATGCCGTTCATAAACTTCAGTTCAGCTTTCAACACCATCGTTCCTCAGCATCTGATCGGGAATCTGAGACTGCTGGGCTTAAACACTTCTCTCTGTAACTGGGTCCTGGACTTCCTGACTGGGAGACCTCAGTCAGTCAGCTTCGGGAACAACATCTCCAGCACCATCACGCTGAACACGGGAGCCCCCCAGGGCTGTGTGCTCAGCCCTCTACTTTTCACGCTGCTGACCCATGACTGTGCAACAATGCACAGCTCAAACCACATAATAAAGTTCGCCGATGACACAACTGTGGTGGGTCTGACAGCAGGAAAGATGAGGAAGCCTACAGAGAGGAGGTGCGACGGCTGACGGACTGGTGCAGAGCCAACAATCTTTCCCTGAATGTGGACAAAACAAAGGAGGTGGTTGTCGACTTCAGGAAGGCACAGAGAGATCACTCCCCGCTGAGCATCGGTGGCTCCTCGGTGGAGATCATCCAGAGCACCAAGTTCCTTGGTGTCCACATCACGGAGAACCTCACGTGGACCCTCAACACCAGCTCCATTGCCAAGAAGGCCCAGCAGCATCTCTACTTCCTGCGAAGTCTGAGGACCGCGCACCTTCCACCCCCAATCCTCACCATGTTTTATAGAGGGACCATAGAGAGCATTCTCTGTGGCTGCATCACAGCCTAGTACGGGAATTGCAGCGTCTTGGGGTCTCTCTCCCCTCTATTATGGACATCTACACCACACGCAGCATCCGCTAAGCCACCAGCATTGTGGATGACCCCACACACCCCTCACACACACTCTTCTCCCTCCTCCCGTCTGGCAAAAGGTTCCGTAGCATACGGGCCTCCACTGGCAGAACGGGGACCAGCTTCTTCCCTCAGGCCATCAGACTCCTGAACCGGAACTGAACACAATCCCCCCCCCCCCACACACACAGTCATACACATCTGTACATCTGTATATAATATTTATTGTTATTTATTGCCTTACTCTTTATTTATTCCTTACTCTTCTACACCACGGCATTTTTGCACATATAACCTTCGCTGCTACCATAAAGTAACTTAAATACTGTATCCAGACTGTTACCACCGTTAATTTGCACTGTATGTTGTCTTGTCTTGTCAATCTGCACTGTTATGCTGTCCTGTCTGCACTTATGATGTCGCTCGGTCTTGCTTGCGGGTTCCCTATGTACAGTATGTATTACCTTTCCTGACCTTCGGAGGTCCTCCCTCCTGTTTCGGAGCATTTTTAAGGCTTTTTCCCGAATTTCCTGCTCTTTGCCGACGAGGCTGCAGGGCAACTCTGCTGTGACCTTGAAATTACATTAAACATTCTGTTAAAACACTTTATTTGGTGTTTTACCTTGTGAATTGAAATTTTAAGCACTCATTGTGCTTTATGTGGTAAAAAAGTAAAATAGAGAAATTAAACTATTTGATTATAAATATTGATTTTAAACAATTTTATGAGGTAAAGATTTTGCTTATGACAGTGTTCCAGTAAATTTCCGCTCCCTTGTAGGCAGTGGTCCACATTTTTGATGCACCCAGGGATGATCTTACAACAGCCTGGTGGAGACGTGTAGAGAAAAGAAAGATATCAGTTTTGCACCAAAAATGTTAGAATGCAGAGGAGTGCAGGTGGACATAGAATGAGCAGAATGAATGGTAGCAGTATTTCTGATGTGAGAACCACTTATTCTGCTGATTCTACTTCCACCTGCACTGTGTTCTAACAGCTCTGTCCACTTTAGTTTCTATTTCCAGGACTGTGTGATACTTACACTGAATCTCTTTTGTTCAGGTGTTGCCGCTGATTTCCCTGCTTATTTTTTAGGAAGTCTTCTGCTTCCACTCCAGACTGATTGAGGGAAAGATCATGAAACTAAATATGATATATTCTGTAACCATGACTTGACAGCAGTATGTCTGAACCACCAAAAACCACCAAAACCACCAAAAACACAGAGCTTGCTATCAAACAGACAGTTTACTTGACTTTAGTTTTAAAATGGAAATTAGGGATTTCCTCAGTCTGAAGTTTTTGGGGAACAAAAGGTAAACATCTTACTCTCCAATGTCCACAAAATCAACCCTTGTCACACCTTGTACTTCATGGTAAAACAGAGAAAATAGATAAATCCACATGACTGTAACTATAAAACCCAAAATATTATGGCCACATGGAGGTTGAAAAAATAAAAACGATTATGAATAAATTAATAATAAAACCCCATAATAATAATATAATAATAATAATAATAATAATCCAGAAGTGTGATGAATGTGGGGTAAAAACTGTTCCTCAGCCAGGCTGTGCATGTGTTCAGGGTTCTGTAGCGTCTATCAGATGGCAGAGTTGTAAAGAGTTTGTGTCCCGGGTGGGTTGGGTCCTTGATTATTTTCTCAGCTCTGCAGCTGCACCAGGTGTGATGGATTTCTTCCAGTGATGGAAGCTGTGTGCCAGTGATTTGCTGGGCTGTTTTAATGATACGCTGCAGGGTCTTGCTGATCTCCAAGGTGCATCCAGAGTACTACGCAGTGATGCAGTATGTGATTACTGACTCTATGGTGCACCTGTAGAAGTTCACCAGGAGCTGCTGTGGAAGACATGCTGTCTTCAGGCTCCACAGGAAGTGGAGTCTCTGAAGTCCTTTTTTGGCAATGGCTGAAGTGTTTGTGGTCCATGACAGATCACAGCTGATCTGAACACCCAGGAATCGAAAGCTCTGAAGCACCTCCACCTTTTCACCACCGATGCTGATGGGGTGGTGGCCCCCATGCTTCCATCTCCTAAAGTCCAGGATAATTTCTTTCATCTTTTTTGAGTTCAGGGCGAGGCTGTTGTCTCTGCTCCAGCGCTCCAGGTTCCCGACCTCTTCCCTGTAGGCTGACTCGTTGTTTGAGATCAGGCCTATCACAGTTGTATTGTTTGCAAACTTAATGATGATGTTAGAATCATGGGTGGGTTTGCAGTTGTGTGTGAAGAGGGAGTAGAGGAGGGGGCTGAGCACACGGCCCTGAGGTGTTCCAGTGTTGAGAGTGATGGAGGTTGAGGTGTGGTTACTCATGCGCGCTGTCTGTACGCTGTTGGTCAGAAAGTCCAAGACCCAGTTGCACAGGTGTGTGTGCAGTCCAAGGTTGTGCAGTTTGATGGCCAGCTTGGTGGGGGGATGGTGTTAAAGGCGGAGCTGTAGTAAATAAACAGCATCCGCTCGTAGCTGTCCTGCTGCTCCAGGTGTGATAGGGCAGTGTGGAGGGCCAATGTAATGGCATCCTCTGCTGACCTGTTTGACCGGTTGGCAAACTGTCGTTGGTCCAGGGAGGGAGGTATGTTCTTCTTGATGTGTGCTAAGACCAGCCGCTCAAAGTACTTCATAACAATGGGGGTCAGGGCCACTGGACTGTAGTCGTTCAGGTTCCTGACCACTGCCTGTTTAGGGACAGGGATGATGGTGGCAGACTCAGGAGGGGGCGGTGGCCTGTTTCAAGGAGATGTTGAACAGACTGGTGAGGACTGCGGACAGCTGACTAGTGTATTCAGGGTATTCAGGGGAGCCTCCTGCACAGTCAACCTGGTATGATGGTGTTTGGTGTCCTTGTCAAACCGAGCGAAGAACTGGTTCAGATCATCAGGTAGGGATGAGGTCGCTGTGCTGGTTTGATGGGTGTTGTTGCTGTTATAGTCGGTAATGGACCTGATTCCCTGCCACATGAGCCGGGGGTCGTAGTTGCCGAAGTGCTCCTCGGTTTGTCTTCGTAGGAGCGCTTTGCCTCTCTGATGCCTCTCCTCAGGTTGGGCCTGGCTGCTGAGTAGGCTTCTCGGTCGCCGGTGTGGAAAGCCTCATCGCGTGACTTCCGCAGCTTTTGAACTTCCCTGTTCATCTACGGTTTGCAGTTGGGGAAAGTGCAAATGTCCCTGAAAGTGGTAACAGTGTCCATGCAGAAGTTTATGTAGAAAACAACAGAGGATGCATATACATTCAAGTCGGTGTGGTTGTCCTTTGTGGATTCCAGTTTAAACAATTTCCAGTCATCAAAACACCCCTGTAGTCTGGTCATGGCTCCTTAGGGCCAGACTCTGATGGTCTGTACAGTGGGCTTTGTTCTGGCAGTGAGGGGTTTGTATGCAGGGGTCAGGGACAAAGAGATGTGATCAGGCTGACTGGTGTGGAGGGAGGGGGACGCTTTGTAAGCGTTTGCTATGTTGCACATGATCCGACGTGTTATTTCCTCTGGTTGGAAAACCAACAAACTGGCAGAATTTGGGTAGCTTGGTGTGATTAAAATCCCCCGCGATGATCAATGCAGCGTCTGGGTGGTTTTGCAGTACGTTTGAGGCATCATGCAGCTTAGCGAGTGCTAGCTTGGCATTAGCTTGAGGGGGGATGCAGACGGCGGTGAGACACACTTCGCTGAATTCCCTCGGTAGATAAAACGGTCTGCACTTCAGCATAATAAATTCCAGGTCTGGTGAACAGTATTGTTCTGTAATGTTCGTGGACGTACACCAAGAGTTACTCACATAGATGCACACGCCGCCGCCTTTGTCTTGTCTGGATTGAGCAGTGCGATCCACCCAGTACACAGTCTGGTCAGCTAACTTTATAGGCGAGTCGGGGATGTCAGCATTCAGGCAGGTATCCGTGAAAACTGAAGTGCAACTGTTCAGCTTTTGTGACGAAATCTTCAGCCTCAACTCATCTATCTTGTTAGCTATAGACTGGGTATTCACAGGCTGGGTAGAGGAGCTTTGTTCGGGGAGCTCTTTAGCCTAGCATGAATGCCGGCTCTCTTACCCCATGTCTGCTTTCTCTCCCATGTCCGCCTGTGCCATCTCTTTGTCCAGGTGGTGATCCAGGCAGGCACCCATGTACAGAGTATCTCCTCCTGGATGTTGGGAGGTGGAGCCGGGAGAAAACCTTTTAAACCGATATTCCGAATTTCCTGCGGACTGTATGTTGCATGACCCTGTCATAACTGCAAACCGTGGCTCACTGTGACTAAAAGTAAACTAAAATTCACAAAATAAATGAAAAAGTGGCATCTATATGGAGGCTCCGGGCCGCTGCATCTGCGAACGCCACCATGATAGTGTGTGTGTGTTTGTCCCCCCCTTGAAGGTCAAGTAAATTTTATTTAAATTTTGCACAACATTTTTGTCTCTACATGGTCACGTTTACAATTCTCCTCTGCTCTCTGTATCACGCATGGTGGAGTTCCGCCCCATGCACACACACAGACACGTGTGGGCACACACAGGTGAGCACACTCCCACCAGTGGACAGAGAGCGCGTGTCGGAAAATATGTCGCATCAACCACTTGAAAAGCAGACAAAAATATATGAACTGATGCACTTTAAAGTTAAATACGCTATATAAATTTACTGGGCTGGGAGTACGGGGTCATAGTGAGTTAGTTAATTATGGGGCCGGCTCAGTGTGGCGTTTGCAACATGTTTGCCCTTCTGGACGTTAGTGTCCAGTCGGACTTCATCTGCGAGCGATGTAAGCTAGTGGACTCGCTCATGGTCAAGGTTCGCGACCTTGAGGAGCAACTGGCTCTCATCCAATGCAACAGTGAGTTAGAGGAGCAAGTTAATACGCCTTTTAGGGAGAAGGTGTGTACGCCACTAGCCGGGAGGGGGGAGAATGAAGAGCAGAGAGGTCGAGAGAGCTGGGTGACCGTAGGTCGTAGACGCAGGAAAGGGCGTACACACGTTGCAGAGGCGGCATCACCTGAGGTGACTGTGTCGAACAGGTTTCAGGTTCTTCCAGCTTTAGAGCCGGAACGGACTGGGGAGGCAGGTGGGCCCTTGGGCACTGAGGAGCCCCCTCCCCCCAGGAAGAGGGAGGTCGTGGTAGTGGGGGATTCCATTATTATGGGAGTAGACAGTTATGTGTGCACGCGTGATAGAGGGTCCCGTACGGTGTCTTGCCTGCCTGGTGCCCAGGTAGGAGACCTTCCAGATCGTGTGGATAAGCTTTTGGCCCCAGCTGGGGTGGATCCAGTTGTCGTGGTGCATGTTGGCACCAACGACATAGGCAAGGGTAGAAGGGCTGTTCTGCAGGATAAATTTATAGAAGTCGCCAATAAGCTTAGAAGCAGAACGTCCACGGTGGTATTCTCTGAAATACTCCCCGTGCCACGTGCAAGTCAGGCTAAGTTAGCTGAGATAAGGAAATTAAATGCGTGGCTAAAAGGATGGTGTAGGAAAGAGGGGTTTAGGTTTATGGGGCATTGGAGGACCTTCTGGAACAGGTGGGACCTGTTCAAGCCGGATGGGTTGCACCTGAACCAGAGGGGAACCAGTGTATTGGGGAGGCGTATGTGTAGAGTCGTTGAGGAATGTTTAAACTAGGGACTGGGGGGGCAGGGAGGTTAGTTAACTATGTCAGTGGGGGGAAACGGAAAGCCCCAAATAATCATATTGTAAGTGGGCACCATAATAGGCCTACCCTTTGTTGTCTGTATTTAAACGCCAGAAGTATTAGGAATAAAATTCATGATTTAGAGGCTTTTATCTCATCGGACTCTTATGATATTATAGGAATAACTGAAACGTGGTTGAGTGAAAAGGATGGACAAGAATATAATATGGATGGTTACACGTTGTTCCGTAAGGATCGTATAGGGAAAAAGGGAGGTGGTGTTGCAGTATATGTAAAGGAAAACTTGCAGGCAAGGGAACTTACTGATATAAATAAAACTACGGAAGCAATATGGGTAAAATTAGATGCTAAAAACTCAAATAGCCTAATTGTCGGTGTTTGTTACAGAACACCTAATATAGCTGCTGAGGAAAGCAGATTGTTATACAGTGAGATTAGGACTATGAGCAATAAAAATGATGTGGTAGTTATGGGTGATTTTAATCTACCAGGAATGCAGTGGGACATTGTCACTGGCTCTTCAGAAAATGAACTGGAGATGGTGGAATTAGTACAGGATTGTTTTTTTACTCAGTTTGTTAACACCCCTACCAGGGGAGATGCCATTCTTGATCTTGTTCTCTCTAATAACCAGGACAGGATTGGTAAATTAGACGTTTTAGAACCACTTGACAGTAGCGATCATAACATGGTCAAATTTGAGGTTAAGTTTAGTGTTCGAAGAGCTAAGTCCAAATCAAAAATATATAATGTTAGGAAGGCTGACTTTAAGTGTATGAGACTAAAACTAGAAACTGTGAACTGGATGCAGTTAAATAACAAAACTGTTGAAGAGGCCTGGGAATTTTTTAAAAGCACATTATTGCAAGTGCAAGAGGACTTCATACCTGTTTCCAGCAAGAATAAATCTAGGAAATTGCAACCTAGGTGGTTTACTAGGGATATAAAGCATAAAGTAAGGAGGAAAAGGGCTTTGTTCCAGCAATGGAAATTAACTGATGATGACAGAATTAAGCAGGAATATCTAAGTCTACAGGCTGAGTTAAAAAATTATATTAGACGAGCTAAAAGAAATGTCGAAAGGATGGTTGCATTGGAAGCTAAGGATGACGTTAAAAGTTTCTTCCAGTATTTTAACTCTAAAAGAGCTCTAAAACCTGAAATTACTAATCTGCAGGATAGTAAGGGTCTTATAATAGTAAACGACATTGATATAGCAAATGAGTTCAATGATAGTTTTGCACGGGTATTCACTGTTGAGGACCTTAGTAATTTACCAGTTATTACCTATCCAGCATTGTCTATAGCTAATATATATATAACTGAAGCAGATGTTTTGCAAAGCCTAGCTAAGCTCAAAATAAATAAATCACAGGGCCCTGATGGCATCTTACCTATAGTGTTAAAAGAGATGAGGGATATTATTTGCCGACCCTTAACTTTACTGTTTCAAAAATCCTTATCTGAAGGTGTGGTACCTTCTGATTGGAAGCACGCCTTCATAACGCCTATTTTCAAAAAAGGGGATAGAAGTAATTTGTCTAACTATAGGCCAATCAGTCTAACTTGTATAACTGGTAAAGTTATGGAGGCTATAATCAAAGAGAAAATGATAGATTACCTGGACTCCAATAACATTTTGCGGGATAGCCAGCATGGATTTAGAAGAGGTAGATCCTGTTTAACAAATCTGTTGGAGTTTTTTGAGGAAGCTACTCAGGAAGTTGATGATAAGAAGGCTTATGATGTCATCTACTTAGATTTCCAAAAGGCTTTTGATGTTGTCCCCCACAAGAGGCTCCTACTTAAACTCAAAGCGACTGGTATTTTAGGTACCGTAGCGACCTGGATTGATAACTGGTTAACAGATAGGAAACAGCGAGTAGTTATAAGAGGCACAATGTCACAGTGGGCTTGCGTTCATAGTGGGGTACCGCAGGGTTCGATTTTAGGACCACTATTGTTCCTAATTTACATAAATGATATGGATACCAATATATACAGTAAACTGGTGAAATTTGCAGATGACACCAAGGTGGGTGGTGTAGCAGATACTGAATTAGTGGCTCAGCAGCTACAGCGGGATCTTGATTTAATTAGTGACTGGGCCGATACCTGGCAGATGAAATTTAACGTCGATAAATGTAAGGTACTCCATCTAGGGAGCAGAAATATAAAGTACAGGTATTTCATGGGTGTCACTGAAATAAAGGTAGCTGATCATGAGAAAGACCTTGGTGTGTATGTTGATGCTTCCATGTCCCATTCTCGCCAGTGTGGGGAAGCAATAAAAAAGGCCAATAGGATGTTGGGGTATATCTCCAGGTGTGTGGAGTTTAAGTCAAGGGAGGTAATGCTAAGATTATACAATTCCTTGGTGAGACCTCACCTAGAATATTGTGTGCAGGTTTGGTCACCATATCTTAAAAAGGACATTGTGGCCTTAGAAAAGGTGCAGCGTAGGGCCACAAAAATGATTCCTGGTCTTAGAGGAATGTCATACGAGGAACGGTTACTTGAGCTAAATCTGTTCAGTCTCAAGCAAAGGAGATTGAGGGGGGACATGATCCAGGTATATAAGATTCTAACAGGTTTGGATGCTGTTCAACCAAATAGTTACTTCAGCATTAGTTTAAATACACGAACTCGTGGCCATAGGTGGAAATTAGCGGGAGAACATTTCAAGCTGGATTTAAGGAAGCACTTCTTTACGCAGCGTGTAGTCAGAGTATTGAATAGCCTTCCTGATAATGTAGTGCAAGCTGAATCCTTGGGTTCCTTTAAATCAGAGCTAGATAAGATTTTAACGACTCTGAGCTATTAGTTTAGTTCTCCCCAAGCGAGCTTGATGGGCCGAATGGCCTCCTCTCGTTTGTATAGTTCTTATGTTCTTATGTTCTTATATGTTTTTTTTTTATTATTAATTTGCAGCTCAAGACAAACATCCACAATAGGCTCCAATGAGACCATCTTGCAGCCTGCATGCGGATCTCAATAAATAGGCCTGACGTCTCTGACTTCAAGAGGCTCTAGAAATGTTCTTCCAGAAGCCCAGAAAGATACACTGCAGTGACAAAAGCTGCACACTTTGTGGGTAACTGTCATAAAAAGAAATGTTGTGATGTTTAGTTCAGTCTCTTGTTATATTGACTGTTGTTATTAAAAGACTGTTGTCATTAAAAGAACACCATGAATTCTGTTGGTGTCCATCTGCCCCCCCCCCCCCCAACTCTGTATGTTATTTTAGTTTGACTTGTAAAGATGAGGAGGCAGACATTCTTTCTGTGATAAAAAAAAGTGTGACAAAACACAACAATGTAACTATCTTTCAATGAAAGTGAAACTGAAACTACAGCAAAACTTGATTTATTGGTCTGAACTCCATGACCTCATTCTCACTCATTCTGTTTAGAATATAACTCAGTGTTTTTATAATGAAACATCATTAAAACTAAACTTAATGTTAATATCTGAATTACCATGGACTGTAATCAAATTTAGTTTTCTGTCCAGTAATAAAATTGATACAAACTTGTTGCTTGTACAGAAAACATCTGTTTATTAACGCACAAGTAAATGTACCGGTTTACTTCCTTTCCCTGCCCTTCTGACAAAGTAATGCTGTTTAGCCTGCTGCACTGTATCAATAAGCAGGCAGCAGTCTGGTTTACTGCAGACATGGAAGCCTCTCAAACCTGCTGGGATACAGTTTGTTTATGTATATTAATACATATGAAAACAATAATAATAAAATGAATCAGCAGTCCTCCTGACCTTTTCAGCTCGTTTTTTATACATACCCTGTATGTAGCAGTAGACATTCCTCCTCCCCCACTAACATGTCAGGACCAGTTCGTACCAACCCTGATGTCACCACCCATTCAAGATCCCACGGCTGTTACGCACTGAGTACTACTTCAGTACAAAAGACAAATAGCCAATTGGTACACAGCAGTTAGCTCACATAAAAACATAAGAAATTATGTATTAACATTTTTACCTCATGGAAACTGTGCAAGTAAAATATGTAAATGACAAAGTGTGTCCATGTAAATATTCAATCATTTATTTAAGGCTAATGCAGAAGTCTTGTGGAGCCCATACCTTGATGAGTCACACCTGCTTGGGAGGCACAATATTACACAATTTTAGCCAAAAGGTTTTAACCCTTTGAAGCCTGTCCATTTTGAGTGTTTTTTATCCCTTTGATTTCAGGCATATTACATGGCATGTATATGAGTTACCCACATATGCTGTATATGTTTGTTTTCTGGACATTCTGGGCTGCTCAGATCTCTCAGTTTATTAAGGCACAAGTAAATTTACTGGTTTGCACAGGGAAGCTTGGCCATATTTGTAGATGACTTTTGCGCATTTTTTGAATCCCATTTGGAGCATGACATAAGGAGAGGTAGGAGGACATACATCATGTACCATGGTACCACCCTAAGAGCTGCATTACATATTCCAAAGCACAGAATTCGGCTGTCCAGAGATGACTTGCTTGGACCTGGAGTCTATGTCAGTCAGAACTTTCAGAAGACCAAAGCCTACGCAATATATCTACCCTCCAATGAGCGGAAAGCTGTACTCAAGCTGAGGGTAAAGTAAATAAGGTAAAGACGATACACTACCAGGGACACCCCCTCCAAAATACATCCCTACTTAAAATATAATGTCCCCCCTCTCTTTTATTATTAGTAAGAGAAGATTATAAAGAACTACACAAAGATTATCCCTCATCCTCAAATACTGACCTTACAGGATGTTCTCTGTTTGTAACCAACATGGAACAGTTGTGGTTGTTCAAGAAGTTCTTCCCTGTGGGTGGTGTATTTATTGATGTCAGGCTGTTTTGCTTGACAGGTTGACATCCCATTCTAAATTATTAGGCATCGATATTGAGGCCCCCCCTCACCCCCCTTTGGAGATATAACTGCTGCCACTCATCAAGGAAGGCTTTTCAAAAGATTTTGGAGGGTGTCTGTGCAAATAAGCCCATTAATCTGCAAGAGAATTTACAAGGTCCGGCACTGATGTTGGATATGAAGGCCTGACTCGTAATCCCCATTCTGGTTCATCCCAAAGGAGTGTGCTGGGGTTGACGTCAGAGCTTTGTCTGGGCCAGTCTATTTGTTCTACACCAAACTCACTCAATCATGTTTTTATGTCATGCTGGAACAGAAAAGGGCATTCCCCAACGTAGGCCTGTCAAAAACATATGGTGAAGCATTAAGAGTTCCCTTCACTGGAACTAAGGGGCCTATGCCAACCCCTGATAAACACCCTCATACCATTATCTCTCACCCACCAAACTGTACAGCTGGCATAATGCAGTCAGGCAGGTAACGTTCTCCTGCCATCTGCCTAATCCAGATGCATCCATCAAATTGCCATACAGAGAAGCATGAATTGTCACTCCACAGAATGCTTCCACTGCTCCAGAGTCCATTGGCAGAGTGCTGTACCCCACTCCCTCCAAAGCTGGGTACTGTGCCTGGTGATCCATTGGCAGATTTTGGTATGGGTGACATGAGCAGCCACCCTGGGCAGCATCTTGATTGGGACAGCACAGGGTGCCCACCTAACCCTCTCTGCGTGAAACAGGCATGGCATGAAGTGGCAGTGAGTGTGTCCTTATTTTCTAGCCTTACCAGATCATCCACACAGTACCAAAAGCAGTATAATGATGTCAGGAGGCGAGGAAAACAGAAGCTCGCTGCTAAATGAGAGCAGCAGCTGGCAATGTGGACTTAATTATGCTTGGTGTTTTTAATTTTGGGTCTGCAGCTTGTAAAATGTAAATAAAAGTGCAATCTTTGTTCAAACAAAGCACAACCTACAGTTTTTATGGTGTTTTAAATTCTACCAATAAAAGACAATAGGGCTGTTATTTTTCTACATCTCACAATTTAGATTCCTTACGAAGCTACAGATGATTCAGCTCTTCTGCCAGCTGACCCTCCTTGCCCGTGCTGCTACCAGTGTCCACTCCATTGTTGCCATCAGTGCATGCAGTTCAGCATCATGCCTCCTAAAGTCCTCTAATGTGTCCTCATCAATGTCCAACAGGAATCCGTCACACATGGCAATGTTATGCAACATACAACATGCCACAAATAATGCCACGACCTTCTGCTGGCTGTATTGTAATGGTCCACCTCACTTAACTAAATATGTGAAAAGCATATTCAGCAATCCAAATGTCCTTTCAATTACAGTATGTGCTTAATTGTAGTAATGATTGATTTTTTTATTATATGGTTTGTTTCTGTCACGATCAGCGATCGTTGGGTAGCGGTTGCGGTGATCGTGCGGGAAGCAGGCAAGGCAGGCCAAATACGGGGAGAAAATAGGTTCGTTGGCGCAACGAGGGTTCCAGAACATCTGACAGGGACGTTAGACCACTAATCCACACCATGACCACAAACACAGACAGGGGAAACAGGTAAGACCAGGACTTAAATGTAACCCAAGTGTTAAAAATGTTTGGGTTTTTGTATTTCTTCATTATGTTCATGTATTAAATGTTGAACTTTTGAGGTAAAGAAGAAAAAGGGAAATTCTTATGTTTGTATATGTGCTGTGTTGATATTTTGTATTATTGTAAAGCGGGCATGTTATAATTTATTCATGTATTCATTTGGGTGAGGTGTGGTCCAATGAGCGCTGAGGGTCAAGGTTGAGCGAGGCGCGGGAAGAGAGCGGAGAAGAGGAAGGTGGTGTAATGGCGGGGAGCTGTGGTTGAAATGTGTAGCTCACGCATTTCATAAAAATAGCGATATCATCGACCAGATGATGTATTAAGCTTATAGTAAGGAGTCTTGTGAAAGCAAACTTTCACACGAAGTTCGGGAAAGCTGATAGCTAGACTCCGAAAGTGACTTTGCCAGCCCGTGGGTAGAAGCCCACGAATCCACCGAAAGCTCCTGGATCGTACGCTCAGGGGAGAGACCGAGCGCAGAAAGGTGCACCTAACTGGCAGATCCACTCTGCACGGGACGACACCCAGGGATATTGTGAGTGTGGTTTATTTTATTTTACATTGCGCTTATAGCTCACAAGCGTGAAGCAGCCTTTTTTTCATTTTGTTTGGCTACAACGTGCCCGAGCTTCACAACAGGCCTGCACCGTGGTGGAGAGGAGTTTCTTCACTTGAATCTGCCGGCCATCGTTTATTTTATTTTGGAACCTTTAGGATTTTGGGACTTTTCCGTTTCGGGTTAAAAGGATGAAAATGTATCTTTGTTCTTGAGTGAAAGGTCTTTTATAAACAGTCATAAATGAGTAAATATTATCATTTACGTTTGTTGGTATCACTGGGTTGATTATGTTCTTTTGTGGTAAGTGATGCATGTATTTTTATTTGGAATTTAAAGAGAATGGATATGGGACCATAAATATCAAACGTATTAAGGGAAAAGAATTCAGGGTAGCTCCCGTGCTACTTTAATGCACAAAGGGGCGCTACATAAAATGGAGGCACCGCTGGGATTAGTGATTAGGGTCCTTTGCTAAATAGATATTGAGTTATTTCACAACCGGGAAAATAGTTTACTGGTGAACATGACGCATGCAGCTGAGTTAGTAGCAAAGCTGAAAGGTTGGTGTCGTGGTGAGGGTCTGTCTGAGGCTCATACGCTTATGGTGATCATCCCTGATGACGTGGACATCAGCGAGATTGAGGATACTCTCCAGACTGTGAAATGTTTGGGTCGCGTTCGTGTCCGAGGTAGGACTTTTGATGTGAAGCACAGTCAGCTGATGGCTTTGTGTGAATACAAGGAGAACCTCACGGAGGCGAATGTGCCAAAGGAAGTGCTGCCTATTGGTGGAGGAGAGCCCTGGCTTATTGTAGTAGTAGGTGAAACTCTGCCAGATGATACCGATGATTTTGGCCACAAGCTCGTAGGGTTCCTAAAGAAAGAGGGGAAGACCTTAGAGGAACTTGGTACTCTCTTCTCTGCTCCTGACCATTCCACTGATCCTACAGAAGCCATACTTCGTGCTGTTAGTGACCTGTTAGAAAAGGCCAGACCTCCCATTGAGCCTAGTGGCTATCGCCGCCTACGTCTTTTCTCTGGGTTGTTGCCCACCCCGGTAGGTGAGGAGCCATATGAGGTCTGGATGGAGCAGGCACGACTCATGGTGGAGGAGTGTGATTGCTCTGGAAAGGAGAAGAGACGGAGGCTAATGGAAAGCCTTAAGGGGCCGGCGCTAGAGATAATTAAAGCTGTGAGAGCGAGTAACCCCGATGTCCATGCAGGTGAATATTTGGATGCTTTGGAAGATGCATTTGGGTCAGTAGAGACTGGAGACGATCTGTATTTTGCCTTTCGCTTATTGCAGCAGCAATCAGGCGAGAAGCTGTCTGACTTCTTATGTCGCTTAGACCGGTCTTTGGAAAAGGTAGTTAAGAAGGGTGGTCTTCCAGTTGGCTCAGCTGATAGAGCGAGGGTAGAGCAACTGTTAAGGGGCGCTGTGGCTTCGGACCTAATGCTGATGCATCTCCGTTTAAGACAAAGAAAAACAGATCCACCCGCTTTTCTTCAGCTATTGAAGGAGATTCGGGAGGAAGAGGAATATGAGGCTTCAAGGAAGAACCTTAGCTCATCGATGCAAAGTGTACTAACTAAATCTAAGGTAGACTGAAAGTATGCTGAGATTCAGACCTTGAAATCGGAAATAAAGGAGCTTAAAACATTGATTGTGGGCACAGTGACCCGACCAGTTCCCGGTAACCCGGAGAGTACTGAGCAAGTACTGGTGAACGCAGCAGGTCATTGTGAGGTCCAACATAATTCGGACTTAGCTGCTGTAAAAAAACAATTGAAGCGGTTACAACAGAAGGTTAACAGAAAGAATACGGCGGCCGAAGTTTTATCCACAGTCACAAATGTGGAAGCGGCAAATTCGGTCCCTAACTCTTCTGGGAGGCAATTAAAAGGCTCCAAAGAGCAGTTCTGCTATTGTTGTGGAGAGGATGGGCACTTCGCTGTGAAGGTGATTAAGAAGCTAATTCAGGCATTACGGGTCTCAAAGAACCCACGGCTCGCCAACAACAGGGCTGGTGAGCATAATTGTGAGGTCAAAAACAGTGCTGCTACCAAGCAGGGGACGGCATCTGTCCCGGAAGGCTTGGTGGGGCTGCGTAGCCTTGTACCGCTGAAAGTCAATGGACACTCATGCACTGCGTTACTTGATAGTGGTTCGCAGGTTACCATTATTTTTGAGTTCTGGTACCAGAAATATTTATCTGATGTTCCCATCCAGCCAGTGTCTGGGTTGGCTATCTGGGGTTTGAGCAAATCTACTGTCAGTTACCCCTACTTAGGTTATATTGTGGTAGATCTAGAATACCCAGCTGAGATTGTGGGTGCCAGTCCGTCTGTGACTATACTTGCCCTTATTTGTCCTAGTCCTAAGACGTCCGACCAGATACCAGTAATTGTGGGGACTAATGCTACCCATGTTAGACAGTTAGTGAGGCAGTGTAAAGAAAGTGGAGTGGATATTGCTCGGACACTGGGCATAAAGCATTGTGATGCTGATGACAGAGATGAGGTTGGCTGTGTGAGGTGGCAGGGTCCAGGCCCATTGATTTTGTCTCCGGGTGGAGAGAGGCAAGCTGTTTGCTTGGTTGAGTTAAAGCATGCAGTTGACCAGGGGATTCTGATGGTGGATGCCTCCCCAGTAGCTCCACTTCCTGCTGGTGTGTTACTCCAACCTATGGTGATGCCAAGACGGGCATTAGAAATGAATAGTCTCAGAGTCTTGGTGGAGAACAAGTCATGGAAGGAAACAGCCATACCTGAGGGGGCAGTTATTGGACATGTTCATCTTGTAGATTCTATCACTACTTTTCCTTCCAAGGATTCAGTGTCATCCAGGTTTGATGCCAATCTGATTAACTTTGGGGACTCTCCTGTCTCCAAAGAATGGAAAGATCGAATGCGTCAGAAACTGGCTAAAAGAGCTCATGTTTTTTCCATGCATGAATGGGATGTTGGGTTGGCAAAACGGGTGGAGCACAGAATCAGATTGTCTGACTCAAGACCCTTCCGCCAGCGCTCACGCCAGCTGTCACCTGCAGATATTGAAGATGTGAGGAAACATCTGCAGGAACTCCAGCAGGCTGGTATAATAAAAGAATCTCGTAGCCCCTATGCCTCCCCAATAGTTGTCGTGAGGAAGAAAAATGGGACCATAAGAATGTGTATAGATTACAGACTCCTGAACAGCCGGACCATCCCAGACCAATACACAACACCTTGCATAGATGATGCATTGAATGCCTTGTCAGGTTGCCGCTGGTTCTCTGTTCTTGACCTGAGAAGTGGCTATTACCAGATAGCCATGGATGAGGAAGACAAAGAAAAAACTGCTTTTATTTGTCCACTAGGCTTCTTTCAATTCGAACGGATGCCACAGGGGATATCAGGAGCTCCAGCCACCTTCCAAAGATTATTGGAAAAGGCTGTGGGTGATATGAACTTACTGGAGGTCCTGGTATATTTAGATGACTTGATTGTCTTTGGTAGGACTCTCGAGGAGCATGAAGAGAGATTGCTCAAAGTTCTTGACCGCCTTGGAGAAGTAGGGCTAAAAATCTCTGTAGATAAGTGCCAAATTTGCTTGACACAGGTGAAGTATTTGGGGCATATAGTATCTGCCAATGGTGTCTCTCCTGACCCAGATAAAATTGAGGCAGTGACTAACTGGCTTCAGCCGACAAACTTGAAAACTTTGCAGTCATTCTTAGGATTCTGTGGTTATTATAGGCGGTTTATAGCAAATTATTCTGCCATCGTTCGTCCGCTGACAGAGCTCACCAAAGGGTATGCTCCGGTTCAGAAGGGCAAGAAACATGCCATAGATCCGTCTAAACAGTACATGAGAGAAGCTGAACCCTTTGGTGAGAGATGGGATGACTCTTGTGTAGATGCTTTCCATCAGATTATTCATTGTCTCACACATGCTCCAGTATTGGCGTTTGCTGATCCCCGAAAGCCATACACTTTGCATGTTGATGCTAGTTTAAAAGGGCTGGGTGCCGTACTATATCAAGAGCATCCAGAGGGCTTGCGCCCAGTTGCTTTTGCAAGCAGAAAATTGAAACCATCTGAGAAGAATTATCCGATCCACCAATTGGAGTTCTTGTCTTTGAAGTGGGCTGTCGTTGATAAGTTCCACGAGTATTTGTATGGAGCTAAATTCACAGTACGTACAGATAACAATCCCCTCACCTACGTGCTCACGTCGGCAAAGCTTAATGCTGTCGGGCACAGGTGGTTAGCTGCATTGTCTGTGTATGAGTTTGATGTGCAGTACCGGCCAGGCCGTCACAATATCGATGCTGATTTACTGTTAGGTTGAAGAAACTGTTATTAATCATTTTGTTATCACTCCTGTATGATCAGCAATGAATGTAAATATGTATATATATTATTTTGTTTTCCCCTAGCCTCATACTTTAGATTATATTAATAATAGCATTCCCACCTTAGCAAAACCAGAACTTTCTCTCACCTCCCTATTCTGCATGACTCTTGCGCCTCCCACTGACTATAAATAAAGGAGTCAAGGGGAACCACCCTTTGTAACACATTCTGCTGTAGTTTGCATTGCAGAGAGTGTGGGTACCCTTGCAAGTAAAAACTATAAAGTGTGTTGTCTCAATAAAAGGTGGAGTTGGGGTGGAAACGCCGGGCGCTTTCCCCAA
Source organism: Brienomyrus brachyistius (assembly GCF_023856365.1). NCBI lineage: Eukaryota > Metazoa > Chordata > Actinopteri > Osteoglossiformes > Mormyridae > Brienomyrus > Brienomyrus brachyistius. Next base: position 406,230 of record NW_026042362.1, on the reverse strand, counting down.
CATAGAATTTGGTCCTTCGAGCCGGATCCGAGGAACCCCGAAGACGTCTCCAGTACGCCGAGAGAAGCGACACCGAAAACTGCTGGCAGTCACTCGAAGACGGGTGCAAGAAAGACCTGTGATGTGAATTCGTCATCAGGCCGGTGGTTAGAACTGCGCTCGACGTCTGGTGATGTCTGAAGGACCTCGGTGACGGAACAGAGAGCACACTACATAGGTGAGAAACACGGCACCTAAGTGAATAGGTGGCCAAGTGAGACATACGGCACCTAAGTGAGTAGGTGGCCAAGGCATGCATGTGGTTAAGCTTAGCCGAAATTAAGCGGGAGCGAAAGTAGGCGTTGTGGGAGAGAGTGTACGGCGTTCTATGTGGATGTGTCCTTACAGGTTTTAGACTAACCTACACGATCCACCCTAAAAGCAACAACATACTGGTGACTGAAGGATAAAGGACGGGTTTCATCCCTGAAAACTAACACCGCTGCTCTAATAGTGAGCAGTAGAAGGCCGTGTTGGTGTCCTCCTGAGGTCTCATGCCAGGGACTTGCTTTTAGGATTTTTTATGTTTTGTAGTGTATTCAATAAAAGGTAACAATGGGAAAAAATCTGAGTAAACAAATCAAATTAGAGGGAGATGAGAAGTTTATGGAAGGATATAAACCAGGATCAGGACAAATAAGTAGTCAGAGATGGAGGAAAAAAACATGGGTTTGAAGGAAAACTCCATACTCCAGACATATTAAAGTTACAGGGAAACTTAAAACTGGAGATGTTACAGACTACCAATAATAAAAAAGGCCAAGATAGAAAAAAGGAATACGTTTTCTCTGATGCATGGTTAGAACAGAGTAAACTAAGAGATAATAAGAGACAACAGAAAAAGAGAAATAAGGAGAAAAAACTGCAGGTGGCTTTAATCACACTAGACGAAGAAACGGCAGCAAGACCTTCTGCCCCTCCAGCTCCTCCACCGCCCCCACAAATTCCGGTGCCTGCACCGGCGCTGGTTCCAGCCACAGATAGACAAGAAGCAAGGGGGGGGGGGGGGGTGGAACCATCTCGCATGTTAACTCGAGGGTCTGATCCCTCTCTATATCCTGTAAAAGATTTGGCCACAGCTAAAGTACAATGGCATCCAAAAAATAACACAGAACAAGAGGAGGTAGAATGGCAGTGTCCCCTCGTAGAAGTGGCAAACCCAAATCGAGGGCCAAATAATGCAGGACCCGAAACTATGTTAGTATATAGACCCTGGACCGCTGAGGATAGAACAGCGGCTTTAAAAGGAATACCCCCGGTTGAAGAAGGGGTACCCGAGTTTTGGACTGCCATCCTAGAATTACAGAGTAGTTTTCATTTGAACGGCAGGGAAATGTACCGATGCCTAAGACAGTTGTTTACCCATAAATGGGGACGTGTGGCAGGCGACTTCACTGGACACGGTGCCAATAATCAGCCCTTAGCACATAACTCGCAGGAACTCATACAAGCATTACAACACCTGCGAGAGAGGATAGACACAGTCTTCGTTAGACGTGCAGATTATGGGCGAATAGCGCAGTGCAAACAAAAACATGGAGAGGAACCAGAGGATTTTATGGATAGGATGCGAGTGGTGTTCAGGGGAAATTCAGGAATTCCTCACGACGAGGAAGACGGAGGAGTGTATCAGCAACAATTAAAACGAGCTTTTGTCGCAGGCCTAAAGCCTGAATTGCGAAAATATCTCGACAAACATTGGGTACATCAGAATACTGGCTCAGTCCAACAAGCCTTAGAATATGCCCAACACGCACAGAAAGCGCAGAAACAGCAAAAGACAGATACAATATTCAGCGCCTCTGACGTGGTAGCGCTAGTGCAAACGAACCCTCGGGGACGCGGGGGATTCAGAGGTAGAGGAAGAGGAAGATTTAGAGGCCGAGGAAGATTTAGAAATAAACAAACAGGAGGGTTTTCACAGGAAACAGAGTGTTGGACATGCGGGAAACCTGGACATTTAAGCAGGGACTGCAGGTCAGGGAAGCGACCATTTAATCCAAACTCCACCGAAAATGACCAATGACCCTCCTCGGAGACCCCTGTTGCCGACACTATCCGAGGTGAAACAGAGGTCATTTTAAGGGAAGAAACGGAGGTTACCTTACAAGACCTCCTGGATGAGGAAATAGATTTGCAAGCAGTATGTCAGCTATTAGCAGAAAGGCAGTGGGGAACTTTGCCAAGTCGGAAATTAATCATAAACGGCAAAGTATACGAATGCCTGTGTGATACTGGAGCCTGTAGGACTGTCCTAACCTCCAGTCCTCCTGAAGTCACATACTCCTCATCTGTCATAAATATAAAAACAGCAGGAGGCCAAACAGAGAGTCATCAGCTAACAAACCCAGTTGCAGTAAAAGATAAGGAAACTGGGATTGAATGTCAAGCACAAGTGTTAATAAGCCCTTCTTGCCCTGTCAATCTGTTAGGCCGTGACCTTATGGTACAGATGGGCATTAGTGTAGTTGCCACAAACTCTGGCATGAAAGCAATCATAAATGAGGAAGCCTATGTTGTGCAAGGAACCGGAGCACCACAATATTACTGGTCACTGGACCTAGGGGGAACTGCACAGACACGAGAATTGTTGCGAAAAACTAGAGAAAAGCAGTCCCCTAAACAAACCCAGTTCATGCCTGACGATGCCTTACACGTCACTATGTGGTACAAAGGCACCCCAGGACCAGATTATGCCTATGACAAAACGTTTCATGCCCTTCAAGACACTTGTATTACCTTACAACATTTGTATGTTAACTCCACTACTGGCTTTTCTGCTGCCTCAGTCATCTTATCTAATAAACAACAGGCTGTGTTCAGAGGGGAAACACCTCACGTATCTCTATCAAAACCACCTCAGATGCAGTGGAGGGACGTAGAGATGTTCTTACAAGATTCCATGCAAGGTTACAATGACTACCAACCCGTACCTGGCTCCTGTTGGAGCTATGACAAAAAACACAATGTGTGGCGGTTCCCTTTGGGATGGAGAGTTCAAACCACTCTCACCACACACTTGCAGGACCCAACCTGACAAATTTTTTCTGTTCTGGAGGGGGGATCATGTCCAGATCTAGATCGCCTCCCGGAAGGGTTGTGGTCGTCCTCCCCCACTGATGTAGGACTGGTAAAAGGGTTCCCACCATACAAAGTAATTGTGAAATCAGAACACCGCCCGGTAGTTAGACAATACCCGTTAAAACCTGAGGCAGAGAAAGGTATAGCCCCTGTAGTGCAGGATATGTTGGCATCAGGAATATTGCGAGAGGCTCCTGAGGCCACTTGCAATACTCCTATCTTCCCTGTCCAGAAGGGACATACAGGGAAATGGCGCATGGTGCAGGATTTAAGACCAGTTAATAACATAGTGCAACACGCAGCACCAGACGTGCCCAACCCACACTTATTGCTCAACTCATTAACCCCTGATAAAAGTTACTTCTCAGTAGTTGATCTCAGTAATGCATTTTTCTCAGTATCATTGCACTCTGATTCTCAACATTTATTTGGTTTCACCTATAAGGGAAAAAAATACACATATACTAGACTCCCTCAAGGGTTTTCAGAAAGTCCACATGTATATACCATGGCCCTTAGATATTCTATGAGTACCTGTAAAATACCATCCCATAGTCAAGTGCTACTGTATGTAGATGATATATTAATTGCTTCAGATACAAAACAGCATTGTAAGGAAGCCACACTGTTGGTGTTACAGCATTTATATGATACAGGACATAAAGCATCAAAACAAAAATTACAATATTGCAGGGAGGAAGTTATATATCTTGGACATAAACTCTCCCAACAAGGTCGATCATTATTAGAAACTAGAAAACAGGCAATACAAGAGGCACCAAAGCCAAAGACTAAACAGCAAATGATGTCCTTCTTAGGACTTTGTAATTATTGCAGAGAATGGCTACCTGATTATGCTGCACTCGTTCAACCTCTGCAAACCTTAATTTATGGGAAAGACATGGCCTTAAAAGATAAAATTCAGTGGACAAAAGAAGGAGAATTGGCATTCACAAACTTAAAAATGATGCTACAAACAAATGTGATACTTGCCTTACCAGATTATCAACAACCATTTACCTTATGTGTTGATGCTAATCAAGGTTATATGAAAGCGGTATTAACACAGCCGTTCGGGACAAAGGAAAGACCACTAGCATTCTATTCTAAACGATTAGATGCAGTAGCAGCTGGTTTTCCACAATGTTTGCAAGCATGTGCAGCTGCTGCAGAAGCAGTAAAATTATCAGCAGAATTAGTGTTGTGTCACCCACTCACCCTGAAGGTGCCACATTCAGTTTCATTAGTTTTACTGCAGACGCCGCTTCTGTTCCTCACACATGCTAGACATCTGACCTTAGTCTCACTCCTGCTTTCACAGTCAAACATTACTATACAGCGATGTGGTCCTCTTAACCCTAGCACCCTTCTTCCGACAATGGAAGATGGAGAGCCACATTCGTGCAAAGCAGTTGTGGAAGAGCAAACAAAACCCAGAGCAGATATTTTACAGACCCCAATATCAGATTCAATGGTTGTTTATGTAGATGGATCAGCATCAAAAAATGATATGGGAAAAAATAAGGTCGGGTATGCTGTAGTTACGTCCACTGAAGTGTTAGAGGCCAATGCACTCCCACCTGCTTGTTCAGCACAAGCGGCTGAACTCTATGCTGTAATTAGGGCATGCGAGCTATTCAAAAATAAGTCACTTACTATATACACTGATAGTCAATATGTGTTTGGAGCTGTTCATCACCATGCAAGAGTGTGGAAAAATAGAGGTTTTAAAACATCGCAGGGAACGTCTCTAACTCACACAAACTTACTACTTAGATTATTAGATGTTGTACAATTACCGACTCGCCTTGCACTGTGCAAATGTAAAGCACACCAAACCGATGCTTCCACAATAGCTAAAGGAAACAACTTTGCAGATAAAACTGCCAAAGAAGCGGCCCTGAAACAGCCCACCTTATCAGTGGCAGACATTCTTTTCATAGATAGTGATGTGCTGTGTGATGCACAGATTCATGCTCCTAAAACAGAAATACAGAGTTGGATCAAGAGAGGAGCAATACAGCAAGGGAAAGTTTACTATATGAATGACAAGCCCATCCTACCAAAAAACTTATACAAAACAGCTGCCTTAGTGAGCCATGGAAATACTCATGTCTCAACAGGAGGGATGGTACATATTATCCAGCAATACTTTTATGCTATAAATTTTTCTGATTATGCAAAGCAATTTTGTAGAACATGCTTAATTTGCTGTAAACATAATGCACAGGGTAACATGAGACCAAAACGTGGCCAGTTCCCTGTAGCTGAGTACCCGTTTCAAGTTGTACATATGGATTTTATTGAATTATCTTGGTCACAAGGGAAGAAGTACTGTCTAGTCATTATAGACACCTTTTCTAAGTGGGTAGAAATATACCCTGTAAAGCACTGTGATGCAATGACTGTTGCAAAATGTTTGGTAGGCCATTATTTCGCTACTTATAGCATACCTCATATTATAAGATCAGACAATGGGACTCATTTTGTAAATCAGACCATGTCCCTTTGTTCACAAGCATTAGGTTTTACGCTTAAGAATCATTGTGCTTATCACCCTCAGAGTGCAGGCTTAGTGGAGAGAACTAACGGCACTATTAAAACAAGGCTCAGAAAAACAATGGAAGAGACAAAAAGGCCGTGGCCAGAATGTTTGTCTCTAGTAAAATTGTGGATGAGAATAACTCCCATTCCTGCAGGATTAACACCTTTTGAGATAGTGTACGGAAGGCCGTTTCCCCTAGCAACCGAAATGAGTGATATAGGGAAAGCGGACAGAGAAAATACATTGGCTAATTGGATGCGAAAGTTGCTATCATCACAACAAAAACATAGCCCCAGTAGTCTGCCAGTAAATTCTGTTTCTAACCAACAGGATAACTTGCAGCCAGGGGATTGGATCCTGGTCAAGGTCCTGTTGCGGAAGGAGTGGAGCACACCCCGGTGGGACGGTCCTTATCAAGTCCTCCTCACAACACCAACAGCTGTGAAAATAGCAGAACGACCTTCCTGGATACACAAAAGTCACTGTAAACCCATCAAGCCCTTATCAGAGGCCTCAGCGACAGAGTAGCAGTGGAAGTCCGCTACAAAGGCACAGTAACCAATAGGGTGCTGCTGTCTCAACCCGGTGAAGAAAACAACTGAACTGCACTCTATTAGGATGGCTCTGATAGGGTGGGGATGTGGTAAGGTGACTCTAGGGGTCATTCTTGTTGTTGGACTTGTATGGTTGTCCTTGCTCCCACTAGCTCCATTGAAACACCTACGGCGATGGACCCATGACGACTTCCATCTGCGCCCATTGCCTGCTGACCACTCACACCCGTTCATGAAGAACTACTGGTATCGATATGTACATGACACTGTAACAGCAAAAAATGTGACGAATTGCTATGTTTGTTCTGTGATGCCTACTCATAGTGAAGGACCCACTGTATATGGAAAACCCATGAATATGTCCCAGGCCAAATGTGCTGCATCTTTTGCAGGTATAGGGTACCAAAGTATTGTTTCACTTATATTTTCCGTAGATGGAGACTATTTTAATATCACCACTAATGGGTCAGGTAATATTACCGTAAAAACTGTTGTGCAAGATGCCACAGGAATATACCCAGATGACCCTGGGTTCCAAAACGGCACATGTCTCCAAGACTTTTGGGTGGATTTCACCGTAACTAAAACCAATGTATCATTCCCCTTTTCTGTCCTAATATATCAAGACCCAACCACATATAATCATTCAGTCTGCTACAAACAGAATAATGGCACTAGGTGGATCGGAGGCAATACCACGAATTGTGACACGACCTTCGTTAGCAGCATGTACGGCTCTCCTGTCTCGTTCTTGGGGCCCAGTAATGGAACTTATTGGGTGGACGGAGTGGCTTGGTTATGCGGACCTCGTGCATACTTTGTCCTACCACCGAACTGGTTTGGAGTGTGCGCTCCTATTTTTGTTTCAGATCACACCTTCCTGATAGCACAGGGAAGTAAGGTTTCCATCAGAAGCAGGAGGAAGCGTTCGATATCAATACAACCCCATGACAGTTTGTGGGGAACAGACGTACCCCCTGAACATAAACTGTGGGGAACAGGCAGTAAAGTTGTGCTGTCCCTATTCCCCTGGGCAGGAGTCGGAAAGCTCATGCTGCGAGTAGAAACTCTAAATTATAGACTAGGTCTTTTCATAAATAGTTCGATACTAATTGATCAACAACAAAACGAACAATTGGACATAACCAGACAGATGGTTATCCAGAACCGTATGGCATTAGACCTACTGACAGCTGCACAAGGAGGAGTATGTGTCCTCCTGAATCAAACGTGCTGCACTTACATTCCTGACAACGTGCACTCACCTAATATGACAATTGCCCTTGACCGCCTCCGTGACTTACAAAAAGTGATGACCATGGACAGTCAACCGCAGTCCTCCTGGCTGGACTGGTTTGTTACAGGAACATGGTGGTCCATACTGATGAAAATGTGCCTACCTTTTGTTTTGTTTTTTATTTTGTTTTTCTGTTGTTTTATAACTGTTATACCATGTTTGAAAATGTTTATTAATCAAACTCTTAATGCTGCTTTTCGGACACACAGTACAATGTTTCTCTCCCTTACTCAGAATATGGAGACAGAGCCTTTTTCCAGCGATAGCGATGAAGAAGACATGTAATTCATAATGACGGCTGAGCCGAAAGCATCCGTGCAGGGCTCGGACCTGAAGTAACGGAATTAGATGTTTTTCTATGATAAACAGGAGGAACGACTCCTGATGGTTTTCTGTACTCCACAGTTAGGATGATGATGATGTGATCTAAATGACAGTTGTACTGGAAATGCTTTTGCAACTTGTACAATACTGATGTTTTTGATCATACTGTCATGATAAACAGGAGGGACTGTTAGGTTGAAGAAACTGTTATTAATCATTTTGTTATCACTCCTGTATGATCAGCAATGAATGTAAATATGTATATATATTATTTTGTTTTCCCCTAGCCTCATACTTTAGATTATATTAATAATAGCATTCCCACCTTAGCAAAACCAGAACTTTCTCTCACCTCCCTATTCTGCATGACTCTTGCGCCTCCCACTGACTATAAATAAAGGAGTCAAGGGGAACCACCCTTTGTAACACATTCTGCTGTAGTTTGCATTGCAGAGAGTGTGGGTACCCTTGCAAGTAAAAACTATAAAGTGTGTTGTCTCAATAAAAGGTGGAGTTGGGGTGGAAACGCCGGGCGCTTTCCCCAACATTTACTATCTAGAAACATTCCAGAAGAAGACGCTACAGAGTGGGTGACCATACCTGAGTCTGGTGTGAAGTCTATCTGCCAACGTGTCTGTGCTCTTGAATCCTCTATTAGCCCACTGAGATATGTAGACCAGTTAGGAGCTTCACCTGACAGTGTTCCGGACATTTACGCGTTTCCGACTCACTTGGAGTTGAAATCCTTAAAGCAGATGTCCACACAGGATCTTAGAAGATCTCAGAAAGAGGATGCAACGATAGGGCCTGTTATACAGGTGGTTAAACATGGGAAATGGCCTAAGGATGACAATCTAGGTCTAGAGCAGTCTCCGATGAAAAGGGAAATGGGAAAATTAACTCTGAAAGGTGGTTTATTATACCGTTTGAGCAGGCGATCGTCGGGTGAAGTGGTCCATCAGCTTGTCCTGCCTAGAGAGTTCAGGGATGAGGTGCTGAGGGCTATGCATGATGATTTGGGACACCTGGGGGTGGAAAGAGCTAGTGACCTCTTGAGAAGCCGATTCTTTTGGCCAAAGATGGCAGTAGATATAGAAGAATACATTAGAAACTGTGGACAATGTGTCATTTGAAAGTCCCCTTGTCAGAGAGCTGCCCCGTTGCATCATATTGTGAGCCAAGGACCGATGGATCTCGTTTGCATGGATTTTCTTTGCATGGAACCGGATTCGAAGGGCATAGGTAATGTGCTTGTAGTGACGGACCATTTTACGCGGTATGCCCAGGCCTTCCCTACAAAAAACCAGAAAGCTCATGTTGTCGCTAAGACCTTAGTCGAGAAATATTTTGTACATTATGGACTGCCTGCAAGGATCCATTCCGATCAGGGCAGAGACTTCGAAAGCCATCTGATCAAAGAGCTCCTGAATCTGATGGGTATTAGAAAATCGCGGACAACCCCCTATCATCCGCAAGGAGATCCTCAGCCGGAGAGGTTCAACCGAACCTTACTTTCAATGCTTGGCACTCTGGGTCAGGAGAAGAAACGCCACTGGAGTCAGCATGTGGGATACCTGGTTCATGCTTATAACAGCACAAAGTGTGACGCCACTGGATACTCGCCATATTTTTTAATGTTCGGGCGAGAGGCAAGACTCCCAGTAGACCTGTGCTTTGGAACCTCTCCAGATGACATAGAACATGAGTGTCATTCTCGCTATGTAAGTAAGCTGAAGGAGGATTTGACTGAAGCCTATAAGCTTGCTTCCGAGGCTGCAGACAAGAGACACCAGCGAAATAAGAAACTCTATGACCGGAAAGTTGGATTTTGGAGGTTGGAGATTGGAGACAGGGTGTTGCTCCGGAATTTGGGGCTGAAAGGGAAGCACAAGCTGGAAAGTCGATGGAATCCTGCTCCCTATGTCGTAGTAGGAAGGATGCCCAACCTTCCAGTATTTCAGATCAGACGTGAGGATGGGAGGGGTAGTGACAAGATAATGCATCAGGATCATCTTTTGCCATTAGGGAAGTATGTGAGGGTTCCAACAGCCGATGGGAAGGAAGAATTACCTGTTCGGCTACAAACCAAAATCAATACTCGCCCGAAGCAAGCTAAGGACTTATCTGAGATGCCAGTCACTCATGTTGAATCACAGGAGTTTTCTGATGCATCCTCTGACCTTGAATATTCCACACCCATTACCACTTGTCGGCAAAAGATTCCTCCTCAGAGTGAGGGCCGTGCTAGGCGTATAGGTAGTTTCCCAAAGAGAGATGATGTTCTTCAGCCGAGTGATGAGAGTGAGGGAGGTAATGTCACCCCGGTCGAAGATTCTGAAGCTGAGTCCCAGGGTTTGCATGAAAATGATTCAGATCAGTATATAGATCCTGTTACCACTAGTGATGAAGGGGAGGGACCTGCGAAAGAGTCTGAGACTGTTATGCTGCCCAAACAAAAAGTGAGGGTTAGATCAGATACTCGTCCCAAAAGATTAATAAAACCAACCATTAAACTTACGTATGATAAACCAGGGAGGTCGAGAGATCAACCCTTAACTATAGTACATAGAGGTGTTATCATCAAGATAGGGAAACATTAGATTTAAGAGAATTCTAACATCCATGATACCCTTAGGTTTGATATGGGATAGTATGTCTGATGGGGACATGCAGACGTTCAGAAGGGGGAGGGTGTAACCCAAGTGTTAAAAATGTTTGGGTTTTTGTATTTCTTCATTATGTTCATGTATTAAATGTTGAACTTTTGAGGTAAAGAAGAAAAAAGGAAATTCTTATGTTTGTATATGTGCTGTGTTGATATTTTGTATCATTGTAAAGCGGGCATGTTATAATTTATTCATGTATTCATTTGGGTGAGGTGTGGTCCAATGAGCGCTGAGGGTCAAGGTTGAGCGGGGCGCGGGAAGAGAGCAGAGAAGAGGAAGGTGGTGTAATGGCGGGGAGCTGTGGTTGAAATGTGTAGCTCACGCATTTCATAAAAATAGCGATATCATCGACCAGATGATGTATTAGCTTATAGTAAGGAGTCTTGTGACAGCGAACTTTCACACGAAGTTCGGGAAAGCTGATAGCTAGACTCCGAAAGTGACTTTGCCAGCCCGTGGGTAGAAGCCCACGAATCCACCGAAAGCTCCTGGATCGTACGCTCAGGGGAGAGACCGAGCGCAGAAAGGTGCACCTAACTGGCGGATCCACTCTGCACGGGACGACACCCAGGGATATTGTGAGTGTGGTTTATTTTATTTTACATTGCGCTTGTAGCTCACAAGCGTGAAGCAGCCTTTTTTCATTTTGTTTGGCTACAACGTGCCCGAGCTTCACAACAGGCCTGCACCGTGGTGGAGAGGAGTTTCTTCACTTGAATCTGCCGGCCATCGTTTATTTTATTTTGGAACCTTTAGGATTTTGGGACTTTTCCGTTTCGGGTTAAAAGAATGAAAATGTATATTTGTTCCTGAGTGAAAGGTCTTTTATAAACAGTCATAAATGAGTAAATATTATCATTTACGTTTGTTGGTATCACTGGGTTGATTATGTTCTTTTGTGGAAAGTGATGCATGTATTTTTGTTTGGAATTTAAAGAGAATGGATATGGGACCCTAAATATCATACGTATCAAGGGAAAAGAATTCAGGGTAGCTCCCGTGCTACTTTAATACACAAAGGGGCGCTACATGTGCCTAAAAGAATACTTTATATATTAAAAAGTGTAAGTAATTTCCAGGAGGTTCGGAAGGACCAACACGCATTCATAGCCTTCGGCTGCGGCATTGGGCCAGTGGGCGGCTCCCTACAACCATTTCACCCGTCTGCCATTATCCAACCATCTTCTTTAGGCGCCGCTCTGATGTCAACGTAACGTCTCCCAAACTAAGACCCGCCCACCAAGGCTACTCATTGGCTATACATGACAACAAAATCCACTGAGCCCAAAGATTAATAACAGATTTTAATAAAGGACTACAGGTGTTTATACCCATACCCGTTTATACACATACTTAAAGAGTGTTAGCCTGTGAAATGTTCATTGTTGATTAGTTACTGATATTTCAGATGGTTGAGCTTTTACTCTTGCATTTCAATTCTTATTTTACTTGTGATACTGTTGAGTATAAAATGCTCTATTTGCTATTCCATGTACATTTCTAGTAACAAAGGATATGGTGCATACTACTGTTGATCTTTCGAGTGTATGCTAAAGTTATGCAGTATTTTTAATGATCGGTTCTATAGAACTGCTGTCCTGTTGTCCACCGCATTCTTATAATTGATACTCTTATTATGTGAAGGGAAAATGTTGTGTTCTATTCATTAACAAGTAGGTAGCAAGAATGCATTAATGACAGGTATGCAGAAGAGTAGAAGAGGAGTACAAAGAGAGACATTTGAGACTGATATTGCTGTGCAGCAAAGAGCACAGCAGTGCTACCAAAAAAATCTAAAAATGCGGAAGCAGCAAAGTTTGCGTCATGACCTGCTGGTACGGTGCTCCTGTGTGCCACGCCCCTCAGCACCCTCCTGTGTGCCACGCCCCTCAGCAACCTCCTGTGTGCCACGCCCCTCAGCACCCTCCTGTGTGCCACGCCCCTCAGCACCCTCCTGTGTGCCACGCCCCTCAGAACCCTCCTGTGTGCCACGCCCCTCAGCACCCTCCTGTGTGCCACGCCCCTCAGCACCCTCGTGTGTGCCACGCCCCTCAGAACCCTCCTGTGTGCCACGCCCCTCAGAACCCTCCTGTGTGCCACGCCCCTCAGCACCCTCCTGTGTGCCACGCCCCTCAGCAACCTCCTGTGTGCCACGCCCCTCAGCACCCTCCTGTGTGCCACGCCCCTCAGCAACCTCAGCAACCTAAGCTTTGTGTATTTAGGCTGTGTGCTAGTCCGTTTCCCCAGATCAGTCATTAACATTTATCCTGTGCTGCTCCCCGCTTTTTCAACAAACCCCGCTTTTGTAATCCTCGTCTCCTGAATCTGCTTCCCCGCTTCCTGCTCGTGCAACTGGACACAACAGTTTGCAAAACACATCATTTGTGTCACTGCCAAAACTTTTGGCCATAACCGTTGGTCTGTGTATATGACGGCCAATGGATTTTTATTTTAAAGTGGAAAAACCAGAATCGGGAAACAACCTGTTTTTTGTTTTGATGATGTCACAATCCACGTGGATCGGCAGGTGAACGGGCAGTCGCACGGACAGGCAAGCGAGCAGAAATCACTCAAGCAGGCTGGATTCAGGAGAAACAAGGATTTATTAGGGAGACTCAGGACAAGAGACATCCAACACCGAATAACTTCAATGACAGACGAGGGATACAAACAAGACTAGGACTTAAATAGACAGGACTGATCAAAATAATCTGACACAGGTGGAGATCTGGGAGGCACACGTGGGTAATCAGGGGGCGTGGCACACATGAGGAGCCGACGAGCAAGTCATGACAGATGATAAGATTGTGAAAATCTTACAGTAGTACGATAGTAAATGGGCGGCATAGTGGTGCAATGGTTATCACTTATCTCCTACCGCTAGGATCCGGGTTTGAGTTTCCACCAGTGTCCCATGTGTGTGGAGTTTGCATGATCTGCCAACTTTGTTGTGGGGTTTCCACCAGGTACTCCAGTTTTGCTTCACAGACCAATGGCGCAGAAGTTAGCAGTCTAATGGGGAGCCGAACAACCTGTTTTTCGGAATTTTTTATTCTTGAAAAAATCAGAAATGAAGGATGTTGATCAGAGTCTTGGAAGGGACTTGTGCCCTGATGGCCAATTGAAGGTGGAAGTGGCTAAAGGTACAGCTAGTGGCTGCGGTAAATTATACTATCCATCTGATACTACTACTGCTGTTGTTAAAATTCAATGCGGTGCTAATTTTAAAATGAATATTAATCTGCTTACTTATGAACAAAGTAAGGCATTAAATTAACACTTAGGAAATTGCAGTTTGTACATGCATTTCCTTGAACAGTGTAAACCTAAAAACATGTTGGTTTGTCAACAGAGTACATTACAGCATTTCTTAATGTATGCCTTCATTACATAATTACTAAACAAAACACAAAGGAAGTTGTATTTTTTTCCACATTTGCAGTAATTTCTAAATTACACATTAAGTGCACTAATTCACAAATACACACACACTGTCCTTTATATGCATAATTAAACATTATTACTGTTGCCCCAGACTTCATCGTCCTTTGGTCGATAAATAACGACGGGCTATCTGTCCACAAAGAGGATTAAGGCCCCTGAGAGTAAAGGTGGCAAAGAATTAAGAAGCATCCATCATCCCTAGCACAATGCAAGACAGCGGGTAAGAGGAAATTGCTTATTTTTTTCTTCTTTAAAATGAGACATTTGTGTTCAAATAGAAGATTAATGCATCTTTATCATTTCTATTTCATATCGTAGCGCTCTTGACTTCTAAGCCCTATACCCTACAGAACAGAGTACATGGGTTGCATCAGGGCCTGATAAACTGAATTCCTAACATTCATAAAATAGTGACAGGCCTATATACGGTCAAAAACAATGAGAAATACAGAAAAGCATAGAAAAATAATTAACTAGTTAGTATGGAGGCACAAGCCAAATTTACAAATTCTCCAAAGCAGCCATATAGGTATAATAGCGCATGTCAGCATCAAGGCCCGTCCTGCGCTGCCCTTTGTGTCTCCTCCCTACTTGGCTAGCAGGTGTTGCAGGTCATCCACCTGCTGGCCATCCTCTACTCCACCATTGTTAGGGTTTTCTTCTTCTGAAGATACGCTGGAAACCAACCAGTCTCTGAACACAGAACAACACAGATAGCTGTGATGACTTTTTACTTGCTGCAAGGGAAGTCCGGTCTCGACCTTGAGGTGTCAGCCTCTCAGCCTGACACAGCCAACTTCGAAGGAGGAACTCCCCTCGCAGTGTCTTTTATTGAGGTACACCAACAGGATATGCAAATAACATTCAACATTGTTTATCACCATGTATGGGGTGGAAATATCCAAGCGACAGTTCTTAAGAAGGGTTATTGCTAAATTAAGATCAAGCTGCTGCAGGGTGTTATTTCTAAGAAATGGCATCTAGCAAAATGACAATAAAAAAAGTACATATTTCTCTAACAAGCATGTTTAAATATTAGCTTTTGTTGTAAAAGTGTTTGTTGCCGTTATTGTCCTTCCCTGTTTGGTTTGCCATGCATGTGCCCTGTTTCAGTTTGGCTTTTGTCTAGTGCACTCAGCACTCTGTGTTATGCCTCCTATTTCCTGGTTTTGGTTTATGTTAAGCTTTGTTAGTTTCATGCTTGTTTCAGTGTAATCTGCCCCACCTGTTCCTTGTTGTCCCGAGTCCTTTTTGATTTGTTACTTTGATTATACTTTGCACCTCTTCCCTGTTTGGTTTGCCGTGCATGTGCCCTGTTTCAGTTTGGCTTTTGTCTAGTGCACTCAGCACTCGGTGTTATGCCTCCTAGTTCCTGGTTTTGGTTTATGTTAAGCTTTGTTAGTTTCATGCTTGTTTCAGTGTAATCTGCCCCACCTGTTCCTTGTTGTCCCGAGTCCTTTTTGATTTGTTACTTTGATTATACTTTGCACCTCTTCCCTGTTTGCCCTGGTGTTTCTCCATATTTAAGTGCCTGTGTTCAGTTACTCAGTGAGTCATTGAATTTTTATTACTGTATGTCATAGTTTGCCTTGTTTCCTAGTCCTGCTCCCTGTATTGTCTGGTTTGTTCTCACCCCTTGTGTTCTCTTTATTTTGTAGTTTTCCCTGCTTGTATACAGTTATGTTAATAAACCCCATTTGTCTGGGAACGTTCAGTGGATTGTCACCCCCATTTCCTTGCCAGCTTCATGTCCCGCATCTGTGGTACAGTACAGTATAATAGAAATTCTTCTCCACAGGTATCAGTAAAGTTTTCATTTTTATTACTCTATCTGTAGTTTGAATTGGAGCTGTGAAGTGAGGATAAATGGGTTAGAATGATGTGTCTCTGTGGAAAGTCACTGGTTAAAATCTATCCTTCTTGGGCTCCTGGGCCTTACACTTACCCTCCTAATCATTGCAGGGAATGTCTGACCCTGTTTTATCAAACATGCAACTCAATTTGGATAAAAGTACCTACTAAATAAATTCAGATTGAATTGTTTGATTAATTTTAATGATTGTCAATAATCTGTATGTACCATAACTCTTGGAGGGGTGGGTGCATTGTGCCACCTCACACCATCTGGGTTGAGGGTTTGTACCAAACAACCGTGAAAAGGATGATCCTGCAAAATACTGAAGACAGATGTGATGGTTTTTGTGCCCTTTCGTGTCCATAGTAAACCAGCCTTGACTCTGTTCTCTCTTATGGTTATCTGCCTATCCATAAATTTCCTGAAACTCCTTGTCCTAGTCAGGGTTGCAGGGGGGGGGGGGGGCAGAGCCTATTGTGGAGGCTGCAGGTGCAACGCAGGGAACAACCCAGGATGGGGCCAACCAATGCAGGGCACACTTCCTCCTACGGGCAATTTGGTTAGCCTCACCATGTTTTTGGACTGGGGGAGGAAACTGGAGTACCTAGAGGAAACCCCAGAACAACACAGGGAGGAGATACAAACTCCACCCACATGGAATCCTGATAGAGACTCAAAGCCTGGTCCCAGAGGTGTGAGGCAACAGTGCTAATCACTGCACCCCTCTCATGTGATTATATTTTTATCTTTTTCTTTTACAGTTTTTCTGTGATTCATGTTCTCTGTAACATGAAAAGCGAAACTCCATGTAAAACTTACTTAGAAAATGTTAATGATTTACATTATGTATGTATGCCTTACTTTTAGCAAGAGCGCACAAAATCAAATCCGAGTTTCTAGCTTGCTTCAGAATAATGAACACAAAAATGTATTATGACGTCAAACTGGTTTTATGTGTATTGGTTTGTGTTGAGGAGGAGGAAATTCTTTACTGTGACACAATATGGGCGTGACAGAACCAGTGTATCTACATTTATCTCTCAATGAAATGGAAGATTAAAGTACAGGAAACACTTAACTCATCGGTCTGAAGGAACTGATTTAAGTGGATTTTCAGTCCAAGAGGTAAGTGTGAAACTCCATGATATAATTCTCTCTTATTTTGATTATAATTCACAAAAAAGTGAGGATCATTATAACAAAACATCATTTTAATAAAATAATAGCAAGATCATATACAGTGGTACCTCAGTACTCAAACTCATTAGAACTGGAATTTCTTAAAAGTCGAACCAACCAGTTGGAAAAAAATGACATAGAACTTCTGAATCTCAGTATTTGAACCGTAAAGCTGACCTGAGATAATTTGTATGCGCGGGGAAATGAGTCACACAGCACGCCTCTCAGTGGAAACAAAGGGTAACGCTTCAGTCTCAGCCTTCCATGCGCAGTGATAGCATCGTTTGTTGGTGATAGTGCTTTTTTATTGATAATATCAGGTAATACACTGAACTTTATATCATTTTGGTAGCCATTGCTCACCAAAAAGTTACGCAATAGTTGTACAAATGTTGCAACCTAAAAGTTTGCGATTTACAAACAGAATAAGGACTACAGAGTAATAATAAAAATAAACAATGGACCGCATGGCATAGTCTAGTGTTGGCACAGTGTTGGGGCATGGCTTCGGGTAGCGTTGGGGTACAGTCTTTATTGTTTTGGAAGCCATTAAGCAAAAAATGTTACGCACAGCATTTATTTTCTTACTTTACAAATTACTGCTTTGATAAATGTGCTTAGATTTGTTTAGTATATGCTCTTCTTGTTTTATCCTGTTCATTTTGTGTTTAAATGCTAAAAAAAAAACATATTTGGGTGTTATTTTTTGTGTCCAGGAACCAATTAATTGGTTTTCAATTATTTCTTATGGGGAAAATTCGATCAGAACTCTAACTTTTTAGGATTTGAACCCGAGTTCTGAACGGATTAAGTTTGAGTTCTAAGGTATCACTGTAATTATTTTTATTTTCATATCATATACATACACTGTTAATTGTAACTGTTTTGTTTGGTACAGAAAACATCTGTTTATTAATCTAGAAGTAAAGTGGCTAGTTTGCAGAAGAAAGTATGGCCAGCTTTTATGATGACTTTGACGCACCATTTGAATCCCGTTTGGAGCGTGACATAAAGAGAGGTAGGAGGACATACATCATGTACCATGGCACCACCCTGACAGCTGCATATAATATTCAAAATCACGGATTTCAGCCATCCATCGATGGCATGCTTGGACCTACTTGGAGTCTATGTCAGTCGGAGCTTTCGGAAGGCCAGAGTCTACCCAAAAAATCTACCCTACAATGAGCAGCGAGCTGTACTCAAGCTGAGGATTCGAGTAGGAAAAGTAAAGAAGATCGACCGGCAGGGACACCCCCTCCAAAAAACCTGGCATGAGAATGGGTATGACACAGCCTGGGTGCCCCCCAAGTGCGGAATGGTTCCCAGTGGTTTGGAGGAAGATTGTGTTTGGGATCCCAGCAGGATTGAAGTTTTATCTATAATCCCAGTATAGTTCTTTATAATCTTCTCTTGTGGAACACAAATGTCATTTTGTAATTGTTGATATAATTGTATTACTCATCTTTATTCTCTGTCACTTCCTTCTTTTTAACAGTTTAGGGAATGCATTGTTCTTTAAAACTCAGTACATAAATATTTATTTTGATCAAATAAAATAATCTTCTGTGGAAGTTGGTTTCTTTAGTAAGATGCTGTTGATCTTTGATTAATCATAGGAAAAATCCATACAAGTATTACAGCATCCAGTTTTATTCGATTATATGGATGGATGAAAATGGAATATATGTATGAATGTAGGAAGACAATAATAAAAAACACAATATGAACGACTTCTTTTTGTGTACCGCAGTGAAACTCCAGATGTAAACCTGACGCAACCTCTCCACCAATGCCATATATGGGAATGATGTGGGTACATTAGATGGTATATTATCTACTGCACCTACATCTCAGATAAAGGATCTTCATTATGGCACTAGTATCCAAATTTGTTTACTTGAAAATAGCTTTAGTCTTTAGTGCTGCAACTTATCATTGTCTTTGTTTTGCTTATTTTTTGTATTCAGTTTCTGTTTCAGTAAAACTTGAGTGACTGTCGGACTAGTTGCTCTGTTTCAGGATAACAATATAATCCAAGGTCTCCCATTCGTAACCTGACAGTGTCACTCGATGCTGGACAGATATCAGGGTTTCTGTTTCACCACTGACAAGCTCCCACTCCTGTTTGCTGCCTTCAAAGATGCAGGCCACTTCACCATTGTCACGTTGCTCTGTTTCAGCATAACAATATAATCCAAGGTCTCCCATTCGTAACCTGACAGTGTCACTCGATGCTGGACAGATATCAGGGTTTCTGTTTCACCACTGACAAGCTCCCACTCCCGTTTGCTGCCTTCAAAGATGCAGGCCACTTCACCATTGTCACGTTGCTCTGTTTCAGCATAACAATATAATCCAAGGTCTCCCATTCGTAACCTGACAGTGTCACTCGATGCTGGACAGATATCAGGGTTTCTGTTTCACCACTGACAAGCTCCCACTCCTGTTTGCTGCCTTCAAAGATGCAGGCCACTTCCCCATTGTCACGTTGCTCTGTTTCAGCATAACAATATAATCCAAGGTCTCCCATTCGTAACCTGACAGTGTCACTCGATGCTGGACAGATATCAGGGTTTCTGTTTCACCACTGACAAGCTCCCACTCCTGTTTGCTGCCTTCAAAGATGCAGGCCACTTCCCCATTGTCACGTTGCTCTCAGACCTTCCAGCAATGGAATCACAGCTGGAATCAACATGGTATTGAGTAACATTTATCTTCTTGTATGTATTAAACAGAACTAACCAAACTGAATGTGCACTGAAAAAGGATCCAATGGCTTATACTCAAATAAAATGAGGCACCACCTACTTTCTATCCATTGTCTGTTCCTGCTTCTCCTGTACAAGGATAAAGGGGCACATTCATACACCATTTACAACAATGCACAATTTGGTGACTCCAGTTCACCACTGCATGATTGTGTGGGGAGACTGGAATACCCAGAGGAAAGCCCATGACGACACAGGGAGGGCATGCACACTCCACACACATGGAATCCTGGGGGAGACTTGAACCCGGGTCCCCACTGTATGAGCTGACAGTGTTACCCACCGTGCCACCCCCCACAGAAACACTACAAAGCTGAATTTGGATGTAAAAATACGTATATTTCACGTTAGTTTGTAATGGTTAATATCAAGCATTCCTTTCATTTTTATCCTTATATATGATTACATATAATCTTACACTACATGCTTCATACTGTAGGAATTATTAGCTCAGGTAAATTTTTATATCTCCACCAATATGTTTTGAAATTAATTAATTTTAATTAATTATTATTTAATGCTGATTATTAACCAATTGTTATACCGAATGGTCGGCTCCTCCAAACTCAATTGCGAATCCCCGTGAGTCTGTTAATGTGACACTTAAATGGGATTCATTAATAACCAGTATCGCTTAATAACCTGGGTTAGAAGGCTCGTCCAGCGAGCTGCGTCACCAGGTAATGTAAACGATCGGTAGCGAAGCTCCCCTAACGGCCGATGAGAGAGAGTCTCGCGATATTTCAGGCGAGTTTGAGGTTTCAGAGCATAGTAGCCAGATCGCACAGAGACAGGGACTATTGTGAGCACTCAATGACGGAGGCTGAAGTTGTGTAAAAGACATGCATTTATTCCTACAACTAACATAAGACAGACATTACACCTAACAAACAATAAACATGAAATAACGGAATAGACACAAACGATGTAATCATGAAAATGCAATGACCAGATTTAAAATGATTAACCTAAAAAGGGAAAAAACTGTTCTGCACAGCAAGCAGTCTGTGGAAATACGACCCTAAAGGAATATAGCAGTTGAATAGGACAGTTTAGGTTATTAGAAATGAAAGGAAGTTGGTTTACTTGGATGCAGGAAAGGGGGAGGTCTTTGCAGTTGGTTGCAGTGGCTGATGAGCTGATGGGTGATGGCTCTCAGGGAGGCGCGGTGTTTGCAGCGGTTGTTGGAGTGGAGCCCTCTGATTCTCTCTCCTGGTGAAGCTTGGGCTGAGTTTCAGTTCTTTGTCCAGTTGGGTCTTCACTGATAGGCTTCAGGAGGGCTGCTTGTGGGCTTCTCTTCTCCTGGGCTGATGGTCTTTGTTTCCTCTCCTCCGCTCTCCTCTGCTCCGCTGATGTTCTACACCTTTCTCTCTCCTTTTCTCCGCTGCTTTGTTCTGAGGTGCCAGGTTTTATAGCATAATGTTCGTGATTAGGAGTGACCAGGAATTCGAGTCCTGGACCAATGGCTGACCATCCATTTGGCGGGCTTTCGGAAGGGGGTCTGTATCAGTCCTTTTGGGATTTATGACCAGACTGATTTCTCTTGTAATGATGATTTTCATTAGGCTGGTGTAACTTTTGATATGTCCACTTTTGTGGTAACCATTGACCAGATTTGGAAACTGGAGTGATTTTCCTTCGGTTTGATACCAAACATGCCGTACCAGCCTAGCAGTTCACATCGAATACCATCTGTGATGATTAATTAATGATTACTTATATTATGCTATTATGTTATGTTTCATTACTCACACCAGTATATGGTACAGGTGGTTTAGGTTGTACCTCAACAGATATTACCCTTTATACAGACATTATATGACATATTCTTATGTCAATAGCGCATCTTACCCTTAGATAGGCATGGTAGAATACAAAGATCAGATAAGGGTTGCCGAGGAATGTGGCAAAGCAAAGAGGGGGGGGGGGGAAGGTTTGTCAGACAAAGGAAAAGAATCTTCGAAAGTTAGGGCACACTAAGATCCCTGGTTAGACTATTCAATTTCCAAGATTATTCTGGTATGACATATATGCAGTGGTAGTTATACCTATTTATTTATTCAAATTTATACAAGTGTTTAAATGTGAGGGGTAAAATAATAGACACGCTATGAACATGGTTATAAGGGTGGCACACAAACCTAAGACTGTCTAAGGACACTCACATAAACATGACTTGCATATTGAGACTGGCGATCATAAGCAACGTACTATACAGGGTATAGAAAAACCAAACTTAAAAGAAACTTTCTGTGGGGTGCTGGGTGAGTGGTATGTAAGGCAAGGATGTCGGGGGATGGGGTTGTGTGCAAAGTCGAGGGGCCCCTGTCCCTGGGGATCCACTCTGCTATCTGTAGGTCGTTAAAACTTTGGGCAATAAAAGTTGGAGTGCTGGCCTCCCTTGTTATCTGTGTGTGTGGGGTCACGAACCCCCCTTTTGAGGCCTAGGCCAATGTGTGCCTTCTCGTACCAGGGTAGGCCTTGTCTCAGGCCACCTGGAATTTAAGCTTTGTGATATGTGCATGTGTGATCCTACACTACCCATAATATTTTACTGCTATGTAATGTTCTTATGATATAGACCTACATTCATTCAGTAAGGCACAATCATATAACAGCTCGACCTAACTTTCTGTAACCTAAACTATCAATTAATTGATACTCACACACCATTCACACACACGCAAGCACACCAACACACCACAATATGGTAACTCCAATTAACCTCATCGTGTTTTTGGACTGTGGGGGGGAAACCAGAGTACTTGGAGGAAACCCTACGATGACATGGGGAGAACATGCAGACTCCACACTCATGCAACCATTGGGGAGACTTGAGGCAACAAAAATCACGTCCAAAGTCAGTGGCACATTGTTACACGGTATTTAGGCGGCGCGTTTTATAAATGTGCGGGTGCATGATGCTTGTAATTGACACAGATACGTGCTGGAAGTGCACTAATGGTATTTTGTTCTTTTATTTCATTTATATGCAATTTATTATAGAATACAACTGCTTCTTTCATACTGTTTAATGAAACATCAAAAGAAAAATATTCATATATTAAGTAACAAACCATATAATAAAAAAATCAATCATTACCACAATTAAGCACATACTGTAATTGAAAGGACATTTGGATTGCTGAATATGCTTTTCACATATTTAGTTAAGTGAGGTGGACCATTACAATACAGCCATCAGAGGGTTGTGGCATTATTTGTGGCATGTTGTATGTTGCATAACATTGCCATGTGTGACGGATTTCTGTTGGACATTGATGAGGACACATTAGAGGACTTTAGGAGGCATGATGCTGAACTGCATGCACTGATGGCAACAATGGAGTGGACACTGGTAGCAGCACGGGCAAGGAGGGTCAGCTGGCAGAAGAGCTGAATCATCTGTAGCTTCGTAAGGAATCTAAATTGTGAGATGTAGAAAAATAACAGCCCTATTGTCTTTTATTGGTAGAATTTAAAACACCTTAAACTGTAGGTTGTGCTTTGTTTGAACAAAGATTGCACTTTTATTTACATTTTACAAGCTGCAGACCTAAAATTAAAAACACCAAGCATGATTAAGTCCACATTGCCAGCTGCTGCTCTCATTCAGCAGCGAGCTTCTGTTTTCCTCACCTTCTGACATCATTATACTGCTTTTGATACTGTGTGGATGATCTGGTAAGGCTAGAAAATAAGGACACACTCACTGCTACCTCATGCCATGCCTGTTTCACGCAGAGAGGGTTAGGTGGGCACCCTGTGCTGTCCCAATCAAGATGCTGCCCAGGGTGGCTGCTCATGTCACCCATACCAAAATCTGCCAATGGATCACCAGGCACAGTACCCAGCTTTGGAGGGAGTGGGGTACAGCACTCTGCCAATGGACTCTGGAGCAGTGGAAGCATTCTGTGGAGTGACAATTCATGCTTCTCTGTATGGCAATTTGATGGATGCATCTGGATTAGGCAGATGGCAGGAGAACGTTACCTGCCTGACTGCATTATGCCAGCTGTACAGTTTGGTGGGTGAGAGATAATGGTATGAGGGTGTTTATCAGGGGTTGGCATAGGCCCCTTAGTTCCAGTGAAGGGAACTCTTAATGCTTCACCATATGTTTTTGACAGGCCTACGTTGGGGAATGAC
Source organism: Brienomyrus brachyistius (assembly GCF_023856365.1). Classification (NCBI taxonomy): domain Eukaryota; kingdom Metazoa; phylum Chordata; class Actinopteri; order Osteoglossiformes; family Mormyridae; genus Brienomyrus; species Brienomyrus brachyistius. The sequence continues at coordinate 382,326 of NW_026042362.1, read as the reverse complement.
CTTTTCTGTTCCAGCATGACATAAAAACATGATTGAGTGAGTTTGGTGTAGAACAAATAGACTGGCCCAGACGGAGCTCTGACGTCAACCCCATCACACTCCTTTGGGATGAACTAGAATGGGGATTACGAGTCAGGCCTTCATATCCAACATCAGTGCCGGACCTTGTAAATTCTCTTGCAGATTAATGGGCTTATTTGCACAGACACCCTCCAAAATCTTTTGAAAAGCCTTCCTTGATGAGTGGCAGCAGTTATATCTCCAAAGGGGGGCGAGGGGGGGCCTCAATATCGATGCCTAATAATTTAGAATGGGATGTCAACCTGTCAAGCAAAACAGCCTGACATCAATAAATACACCACCCACAGGGAAGAACTTCTTGAACAACCACAACTGTTCCATGTTGGTTACAAACAGAGAACATCCTGTAAGGTCAGTATTTGAGGATGAGGGATAATCTTTGTGTAGTTCTTTATAATCTTCTCTTACTAATAATAAAAGAGAGGGGGGACATTATATTTTAAGTAGGGATGTATTTTGGAGGGGGTGTCCCTGGTAGTGTATCGTCTTTACCTTATTTACTTTACCCTCAGCTTGAGTACAGCTTTCCGCTCATTGGAGGGTAGATATATTGCGTAGGCTTTGGTCTTCTGAAAGTTCTGACTGACATAGACTCCAGGTCCAAGCAAGTCATCTCTGGACAGCCGAATTCTGTGCTTTGGAATATGTAATGCAGCTCTTAGGGTGGTACCATGGTACATGATGTATGTCCTCCTACCTCTCCTTATGTCATGCTCCAAATGGGATTCAAAAAATGCGCAAAAGTCATCTACAAATATGGCCAAGCTTCCCTGTGCAAACCAGTAAATTTACTTGTGCCTTAATAAACTGAGAGATCTGAGCAGCCCAGAATGTCCAGAAAACAAACATATACAGCATATGTGGGTAACTCATATACATGCCATGTAATATGCCTGAAATCAAAGGGATAAAAAACACTCAAAATGGACAGGCTTCAAAGGGTTAAAACCTTTTGGCTAAAATTGTGTAATATTGTGCCTCCCAAGCAGGTGTGACTCATCAAGGTATGGGCTCCACAAGACTTCTGCATTAGCCTTAAATAAATGATTGAATATTTACATGGACACACTTTGTCATTTACATATTTTACTTGCACAGTTTCCATGAGGTAAAAATGTTAATACATAATTTCTTGTGTTTTTATGTGAGCTAACTGCTGTGTACCAATTGGCTATTTGTCTTTTGTACTGAAGTAGTACTCAGTGCGTAACAGCCGTGGGATCTTGAATGGGTGGTGACATCAGGGTTGGTACGAACTGGTCCTGACATGTTAGTGGGGGAGGAGGAATGTCTACTGCTACATACAGAGCATGTATAAAAAACTAGCTGAAAAGGTCAGGAGGACTGCTGATTCATTTTATTATTATTGTTTTCATATGTATTAATATACATAATATATAGATAGATAGTTACATTGTTGTGTTTTGTCACACTTTTTTGCGTCACAGAAAGAATGTCTGCCTCCTCATCTGTACAAGTCAAACTAAAATAACATACAGAGTTGGGGGGGGGGGGGGGCAGATGGACACCAACAGAATTCATGGTGTTCTTTTAATGACAACAGTCTTTTAATGACAACAGTCAATATAACAACTGAACTAAACATCAGAACGTTTCTTTTTATGACAGTTACCCACAAAGTGTGCAGCTTTTGTCACTGCAGTGTATCTTCCTGGGCTTCTGGAAGAACATTTCTAGAGCCTCTTGATATACTCTTGAGTGGGAGTTATTCTCATCCATAATTTTACTAGAGACAAACATTCTGGCCACGGCCTTTTTGTCTCTTCCATTGTTTTTCTGAGCCTTGTTTTAATAGTGCCGTTAGTTCTCTCCACTAAGCCTGCACTCTGAGGGTGATAAGCACAATGATTCTTAAGCGTATAACCGAGTGCTTGTGAACAAAGGGACATGGTCTGATTTACAAAATGAGTCCCATTGTCCGATCTTATAATATGAGGTATGCCATAGGTAGGGAAATAATGGCCTACCAAACATTTTGCAACGGTCTTTGCATCACAGTACTTTACAGGGTATATTTCTACCCACTTAGAAAAGGTGTCTATAATGACTAGACAGTACTTCTTCCCTTGTGACCAAGATAATTCAATAAAATCCATATGTACAACTTGAAACGGGTACTCAGCTACAGGGAACTGGCCACGTTTTGGTCTCATGTTACCCTGTGCATTATGTTTACAGCAAATTAAGCATGTTCTACAAAATTGCTTTGCATAATCAGAAAAATTTATAGCATAAAAGTATTGCTGGATAATATGTACCATCCCTCCTGTTGAGACATGAGTATTTCCATGGCTCACTAAGGCAGCTGTTTTGTATAAGTTTTTTGGTAGGATGGGCTTGTAATTCATATAATAAACTTTCCCTTGCTGTATTGCTCCTCTCTTGATCCAACTCTGTATTTCTGTTTTAGGAGCATGAATCTGTGCATCACACAGCACATCACTATCTATGAAAAGAATGTCTGCCACTGATAAGGTGGGCTGTTTCAGTGCCGCTTCTTTGGCAGTTTTATCTGCAAAGTTGTTTCCTTTAGCTATTGTGGAAGCATCGGTTTGGTGTGCTTTACATTTGCACAGTGCAAGGCGAGTCGGTAATTGTACAACATCTAATAATCTAAGTAGTAAGTTTGTGTGAGTTAGAGACGTTCCCTGCGATGTTTTAAAACCTCTATTTTTCCACACTCTTGCATGGTGATGAACAGCTCCAAACACATATTGACTATCAGTGTAGATAGTAAGTGACTTGTTCTTGAACAGTTCACATGCCCTGATCACAGCATAGAGTTCAGCCGCTTGTGCTGAAGAAGTAGAAGGGAGTGCATTGGCTTCTAACACTTCAGTAGATGTAACTACAGCATACCCAACTTTATTTTTTCCCATATCATTTTTTGATGCTGAGCCATCTACATAAACAACTTCTGATCCTGGTATAAAAGTTTGCAGAATATCTGCTCTTGGTTTTGTTTGTTCTTCTATTGTTGCTTTGCAAGAATGTGGCTCCCCATCCTCTGCGGTAGGGAGAAGCGTACTAGGGTTCAATAGGCCACACCGCTGAAGTTCAATGTTACGTTGTGAGAGCAAAAGTGACACTAAGGTAAGATGTCTTGTATGTGTTAAGAATGGAAGCGGTGTCTGCAACAAGATTAAAGACACCGAATGAGGAACTTTAAGTATGAGGGGGTGACAAAGTACCAATTCTGCTGATACCTTTACTGCTTCTGCAGCAGCTGCACATGCCTGTAAACACTGTGGAAAGCCAGCTGCTACTGCATATAATCGTTTTGAATAGAATGCTAACGGTCTCTCTTTTGCTCCGAATGGCTGTGTTAATACTGCTTTCATATAACCTTGATTAGCATCTACACATAGGGTGAATGGTTGTTGATAATCTGGTAGAGCAAGGGTCACATTGGTTTGCAACATTCTTTTTAAATTTGTAAAAGCATTTTCTCCGTCCTCAGTCCATTGTATTTTGTCCTTTAGAGTCATCTCCTTCCCGTATATTAAATTTTGCAAAGGTTGAACTAGAAAAGCATAATCTGGTAACCATTCTCTACAATAATTGCAGAGCCCTAAAAAGAACATCATCTGTTGTTTAGTCTGTGGTTTAGGTGCTTCCTGTATAGCTTGTTTCCTTATCTCTAGCAGCGAGCGACCTTTTTGTGAAAGGTTATGCCCTAAATAGACAACTGTCTTTTTGCAATACTGCAACTTCTGTTTAGAAGCTTTATGTCCAGTATTGTATAAATGCTGAAGCACAGTTAGGGTAGTTTCTTTGCAATGTTGTTCTGAATCTGCTGCTATTAAGATATCATCCACGTATAGTAATACCTGACTATGTGATGGTATTTCACAGGTACTCATAGAGTATCTAAGGGCCATGGTATATACATGTGGACTTTCAGAAAATCCCTGAGGGAGTCTAGTATATGTATATTTTTTCCCTTTATAGGTAAATCCAAATAAATGTTGAGAATCAGGGTGCAATGGTACTGAGAAAAATGCATTACTAAGATCCACTACTGAGAAGTAGCTTTTATCAGGAGTCAATGAGTTGAGCAATAAGTGTGGGTTGGGCACGTCTGGTGCTGCATGTTGCACTATGTTATTAACCGGTCTTAAATCCTGCACCATGCGCCATTTCCCTGTATGTCCCTTCTGGACTGGAAAGATAGGAGTGTTGCAAGTGGCTTCAGGAGCCTCTCGCAATATTCCTGATGCTAACATGTCTTGCACTACAGGGGCTATACCTTTCTCTGCTTCAGGTTTTAATGGGTATTGCCTAACTACCGGACGGTGTTCTGATTTCACAGTTACTTTGTAAGGTGGAAACCCCTTTACCAGCCCTACATCAGTGGGGGAGGACGACCACAACCCTTCTGGGAGGCGATCTAGATCTGGACATGATCCCTCCTCCAGGGTTGAAAAAATTTGTCAGGTTGGGTCCTTTAAGTGTGTGGTGGGAGTGGTTTGAACTCTCCATCCCAAAGGAAACCGCCACACATTGTGTTTCTCATCATAGCTCCAACAGGAGCCAGATACGGGTTGGTAGTCATTGTAACTGTGCATAGAATCTCGTAAGAACATCTCTACATCTCTCCACTGCATCTGGGGTGGTTTTGAAAGAGATACGTGTGGTGTTCTCTCTCTAAATACAGCCTGTTGCTTGTTAGATAAAATGACTGAGGCTGCTGAAAACCCAGTGGTGGGGTTAACATACATATATTGTAAGGTAATACAAGTGTCTTGGAGGGCATGAAACGTTTTGTCATAGACATAATCTGGTCCAAGGGTGTCTTTGTACCACATAGTGACGTGTAAGGCATCGTCAGGCATGAACTGGGCCTGTCTAGGGGACTGCTTTTCTCTAGTTTTCCGCAATAATTCTCGTGTCTGTGCAGTTCCCCCTAGGTCCAGAGACCAGTAATATTGTGGTGTTGTGGTTCCTTGCACAACATAAGCTTCCTCATTTACGATTGCTTTCATGCCAGTGGCTGTGGCAACCACGCTAATGCCCATTTGTACCATAAGGTCTCGGCCTAACAAGTTAACAGGACAAGAAGGGCTTATTAACACCTGTGCTTGACATTCAAGTCCAGTTTCCTTATCTTTTACTGCAACTGGGTTTGTTAACTGATGTCTGTCTGTCTGACCTCCTGCCGTTTTTATATTTATGACTGATGAAGAATATGTGACTCCGGGAGGACTGGAGGTTAGGACAGTCCTACATGCTCCAGTGTCACACAGACATTCATATACTTTGCCGTTTATGACTAACTTCCGACTTGGCAAGGTTTCCCACTGCCTTTCTGCTAATAACTGACACACTGCTTGTAAATCTATTTCCTTATCTAAAAGGTCTTGTAAAGTGACCTCCGTTTCCTTTCTTAAAATCACCTCTGTTTTGCCTCGGATGGTGTCGGTAACAGGGGCCTCCGAGGGGGGTCATTGATCATTGTTTTCAATGGAGTTTGGGTTATATGGTTGTTTCCCTACTCTACAATTCCTAGCTAAGTGTCCAGGTTTCCTGCATGTCCAGCAAATGTTATCTTGCTGAGACGAATTCCTGTAATTGTTTCTGAAAACACCTCTCCCCCTTCCTCGGCCTCTTGACCTTCCTCTGAATCCTCCCCTCCCCGGAGGATTCATTTGCACTAGCGCTACTACTTCTGAGGCGCTGAATATTGTGTCTGTCTTTTCCTGTTTCTGCGCTCTCTGCGCGTGTTGGGCATATTCTAGTGCTTGTTGGACTGAACCAGTATTCTGATGTACCCAATGTTTGTCAAGATATTTTCGCAATTCGGGCTTTAGGCCTGCGACAAAAGCTCGTTTTAGCTGTTGTTGGTACACTCCTACTGCCTCTTCATCAAATGGGATCCCTGAGTTTCCTCTAAATACAACTCTCATTCTATCCATAAAATCCTCAGGTTCCTCTCCATCTTTTTGTTTACATTGCGCTATTCGTCCATAGTCTGCGCGTCTTACGAAGGCTGTCTCTACCCTGTTTCGCAAGTCTCGTAATGCTTGTATGAGTTCCTGCGAGTCATGTGCTAAGACTTCATCATTATTACCATGTCCTGTGAAGTCTCCCGCTACACGTCCCCATTTATGGGTAAACAACTGTCTGAGACATCTATACATTTCCCTGCCATTCAAATGAAAACTACTTTGTAATTCTAGGATGGCAGTCCAAAACTCGGGTACCCCTTCTTCAACCGGGGGTATTCCTTTTAAAGCCGCTGTTCTATCCTCAGCGGTCCAGGATCTATATACTAACATAGTTTCGGGTCCTGCATTATTTGGGCCTCGATTTGGATTTGCCACTTCTACGAGTGGACACACCAAATCATTCTCCCAGTCTTCCTGTTCTGTGTCATTTTTTGGATGCCAGCGTACTTTACTTGTCTCCAGATCCTTTAACGGATACAGAGAAGGGTTAGACCCTCGGGTCATCATTCGAGATGATTCCCCTCCTCCTATTTGTCGTCTATTTACAGCTGGAACTGGTGCAGGCGCAATCATTGGAATTTGTGGGGGCAGTAAAGGAACTGGAGCGGCAGAAGATTTTGTTGCCGTCTCCTCATCTAGTGTGATTAAAGTCGCCTGTAATTTTTTCTCCTTATTTCCCTTTTTTTGCTGTCTTTTATTATCTCTTAATTTACTCTGTTCTAACCATGCATCAGAAAAAACATATTCTTTTTTTCTGTCTTTACCTTCTTTCTTATTGGTAGTCTGTAACATCTCCAGTTTTAAGTTTCCCTGTAATTTTAATATATCTGGAGTGTGGAGTTTTCCTCCAAACCCATGTTTTTTCCTCCATCTCTAACTACTTATTTGTCCTGATCCTGGCTTATATCCTTCCATAAACTTCTCATCTCCCTCTAGTTCCATTTGTTTACTTTGATTCTTCCCCATTGTTACCTTTTAATGGATACACTACAAAAAATAAAAAATCCTAAAAGCAAGTCCCTGGCATGAGACCTCAGGAGGACACCAACACGGCCTTCTACTGCTCACTATTAGAGCAGCGGTGTTAGTTTTCAGGGATGAAACCCGTCCTTTATCCTTCAGTCACCAGTATGTTGTTGCTTTTAGGGTGGATCGTGTAGGTTAATCTAAAACCTATAAAAACACATCCACATACAACACTGTATATATTTCCAATAACGCCTACTTTCTCTCCCGGTTAATTTCGGCTAACCTCAACCACATGCATGTCTTGGCCACCTACTCACTTAGGTGCCATATCTCTCACCTGTATAGTGTGCTCTCTGATCCGTCACCGAGGTCCTTCAGACATCACCAGACGTCGAGCGCAGTTCTAACCACCGGCCTGATGACGAATTCACATCACAGGTCTTTCTTGCACCCGTCTTCGAGTGACTGCCGGCAGTTTTCGGTGTCGCTTCTCTCGGCGTACTGGAGACGTCTTCGGGGTTCCTCGGATCCGGCTCGAAGGACCAAATTCTATGTTGGGGAAAGCGCCCGGCGTTTCCACCCCAACTCCACATTTACGAGACACACACAGGTTACAGTTTTACTTGCAAGGGTACCCACACTCTCTGCAATGCAAACTACAGCAGAATGTGTTACAAAGGGTGGTTCCCCTTGGCTTCTTTATTTATAGTCAATGGGGGGCGCAAGAGAGGGAAGTGAGATTCTTATCTAAGTAGGCAGCTGTTAACCACCTACTTAGAGTACAATAGCTAAGAGTATGTGGCTAGAAGATAAGAAATAACGTATACATATATATTTACACTCATTGCTGATCATACAGAAATGATTAACAACTGTTTCTTCAACCTAACAGCAATCAATAACATATGCTGGTAATTTTCAAAATTAAGATCAAATATTCACATAAATAATAGTTAAAATATTTTATAACTTAATTATATTAATATTAAATAATATGAATAACTGTATTATTTTTTACCTCTTCAGTAGCCACAATCTCAGTTGTGAGATCAGTGTATGTCTTCTCGCGTAGGGCTGGTTCTATGTGAGTCAGGGACTTGAACCTTGGATCAAGTGCAGTAGATCTGTGAAGATAATCTTGTATTTCAGGGGGGTTGGTGTATCTGGAAATCAGGTCCCCTCTTATGGCAGCCTTAACATCTCTGGTAATGCTGGTGTCTTCCTCATTTGCACACATGGATTGTATAATTCTGGTTTTCAGAGGTAGGATCATGGACACAGATGGTGCATTTTCAGTACTCAATAGGGTTGTGACTGTTTTGAGAGGTTTGAGGAGCTGAAGGACCTCCTCTGCTACTTTCACATCATCATCAGACAAGGTGACAATGTCTCTGATATTTTTTTTCAGTGTCTTTTCTGTCAGTGCAGAGTATACTGCTGCCTGCTGCTCAAGATAGCGCTCCAACATGTCATATGTGGAATTCCATCTTGTAGTGACGTCGTGTATGAGCTTGTGGGCTGGTAGCTGTAGCATTTCTTGCTTTGTTTTAAGGACATGAGCTGCTGTTGTACTTCTGTGGAAAAAAGAAACCACCTTCCTAATCCTCCCAAGAAGGCGATCCATCTGGTTAACTGAGATTCCTCTTTGGCATGCTAAATTTATCACATGTGCAAAGCAAGATATCTGTGGCCCTAGTCCAGCTTCTGTCACTGCATTTACTTGGTTTCTGGCATTATCTGTGGTGACTGGGATATTGCTACATGCATTGTGTCTCTTTAACTTCCACTCAGCTACTGCTTCTATCAGGATTTACGCTAGATTTGTGCTTGTGTGAGTCTCATAGAGGGGGCGTGTCTGTAGCACCGGACTTTGCATCTCCCATCCCGCTGTTATATAATGGGCAGTCACAGTCACGTAGCTTTCGGTAGCCCTTGATGTCCACCCGTCTGTGGTGATCGAAATAGAGGATGCATCTGATAAGTCTGCGACGATTTTGCTTTTTTCCTGTTCGTAAAGTTCAGGCATGACCTTCATGCTGAAATGTGTGCGCGAGGGTATTTCGTACCGTGGCTCAAGCACTTTTAGGAGGTTTTTAAAACCCTTGTTTTCAACAACAGAGTATGGCCTCATGTCTGCCGCGATAAACATCCCGATAGATTTGGTAATAGCTTTAGCCCGCTCTGATTCTGGTGCAAAGTGCTGCTTAAATGCAGCGGTGAGCAGCTGTTGCTGTGGTTGCTTCGGTTTGCATCCTGTCTGCACACCGGGGTGATGTCGCTTCAGATGCGTGGCCATACTCGATGTATTGCCACTTTCATACGGCTTTCTCGTGCCACAGTGTCTACACACTGTAACTGTTTTGTCCACCACCCTTCTTCCGTCATCATTATATTTTACAGGAAAGCCAAAATGCTCCCATACAAAAGATTTGAATGACGCGGAAGGCTTTTCGAGTTCCTCTGTTCCGCCGCTAGCCATCGTTGTTGACTGAGTCACATGTTCCGCTGACGTAAACACGACTTCTGTGTAATTAATTATTTATTATTTAAGCAATATCAGCAGAAAACACTGTTTTATCTGCGGTTATTTTTTTTTTATTTATCTAAAAGTTTAAAAAACGAGTTAATCCGCGGATCACGTGCATTCCGAGCCGTGGGTTGTAATCCGTACGGATCACGGATCAACCGCGATCCGTTGCACCCCTAGCTATTTTGTTTTGCAAGTGTGTGTTGGACTCTGTTTATTTGGTCAGGGAGTGAGGTGGAGTGTTTGTCTTTTGGTTTCCTTTTCTTTTGCACTTAGGTGAGATTAGCTGTGGGTCGCACTTGATAGTTGGGGATTTTGTTTGTTATTTTGGCTGTGGTCACTCCCAAAGTCTTTTGCACCGGGTTATTTGTTCAGTGTCAGTATTATACATGAAAAAAAATGAAAATACAAAAAATATCCCTTTGTCCACTGGTGTTCCCTTCTTGCCCTCACCCCGTTTGTCCCTTTATCCCATTCCCCTTTCCCGTGAATACTGTTACACTCCAACCCTAGACAGGATATCAAAACAGCATCTTACCTATAGTTTTAAAAGAGATGAGGGATATTAATCATTGACCTTTACCTTTGCTATTTCAGAAATCCGTATCTGCTACCTTGTGACTGGAAGTATACACTGTAAAAAAAGGCAAAATTTGTCACAGTTTTAAACGATTTTATATCAGCCAATTTGACTACAGTATAATTATTTTTTTCCTCTTATGTTAAATGACAGAAAAGTTTTATCAAAACTACATTGCATAACTGGCATCGTAGTACTGATCAGCACCGATTCAGACATCCCGATGAACAAATATGAAGTTCATTTAAACTGTGGTACTTTAAATCCGTCAAGTTACCTCGATAAGCCAGTAACCCTGATTCGTAGTATAGGCCACTGATCACAAGCACTCTGTGTAAACGTATTGTTTAACCGGCGCTGTTGCATTACCAGGGTGAGAGGTTGACTTGCTGGTTAGCTATAAAAACAGATGTTAGTGCAACTCCACGTTAATGGTGCGGTCATCATGGCTTATAAATGCTTATTATCGTTCATCATTGTTTGTGTCAGTAACGATAACATAAACAAGGGTAGGCACCAGGAGAACATCATTGGCTCTTGCATCGATTACTTTTCCCGTAACACCCTTTAGATTGTTTCCCTGAAGGGCAGCAAACCGACAATTTCGGTGTGATTGAGCTGATCACGTGTGCATGGGGAGGGAATGCGGACCACATGACCTTCCCGGCGAGCTCAGCACATCCAGCATCGCTTCGCAAATACAATCAAAATGTTTTATCTTTATTCACACTTTCTATCTTTATTCATTATCTCTACGATCTCACTGCTGGACGAATGCCTGGCATTCAGAGCATTCTTTATTAGCCATTTGCCTTTGGATGCAGTTTATTTGCATGCCCCAAAGCTTCCAGGCATCAGTAATTGCTTCCCACGTTACTCCGGTCCTGGGGTCTTCTGTAACTGCCCTTTGGGATTACATATATTCAGCATATGCTTTTGTCCGAAGTGATGAGAGTTTGGGGTCAGAGCACTTGGGTCTAAGGGACTTGCTCAAGGGCTTAACAATGTTACGATTACTCTGCCATGGGAGTTGAACCAACAACCAAACTGGCAGAGATGGCCAACCTGCTGAGCTCCACACCCGCTGACGATCTCCTTTTCCTGTCTGCTGCAGTCTCCATGCACCTGAGTCCAGAGAAGCACTCTGAACTTGAGGACATCCGGCTGAGGAAAGGAGCCCTTCTGCTGGAGATCCAGAGGCTGCGGGAGGCGCTGAGAGAGGCCCTCATGGAAGTGGAGGGCCTTGAATCCAGCACCAAACGCAGCCAAATCTTAGAAAAGAATAGGCATGTCGCCATGGGAAGAAAGAAATTCAACATGGACCCTAAGAAGGGTATCCTGTTCATGGTACAAAACAATCTTCTCCGGCACACGTCTGAGGACATCGCCCAGCTCCTATACAAGGGAGAGGGGCTGAACAAAACAGCCATTGGGGATTACCTGGGTGAGAGAGACGACTTCAATATCCAAGTCCTCCAAACATTTCTTGGGCTTCATGAATTCGCAGGGTTCAACCTGGTGCAGGCTCTCAGGCAGTTCCTCTGGAGTTTCCGTCTGCCAGGAGAAGCACAAAAGATTGACAGGATGATGGAGGCCTTTGCGCAGAGGTACTGTCAATGTAATCCTGGAGTCTTCCAGAACATTGACACCTGCTATGTACTTTCATTTTACATAATCATGCTAAACACTAGCCTTCATAATCCAAATGTGTGAGACAAGCCCAGTGTGGACAGGTTCATCTCCATGAATCGAGGAATCAATGATGGAGGCAACCTGCCAGATGATCTCCTCCGAAATCTTTATAAGAGCATAAAGAATGAGCCATTCAAGATTCCTGAAGACAATGGGAACAATGCCTTCTTCAACCCTGACAGAGAGGGTTGGCTCTTCAAAATGGGAGGAGGACAGGTGAAAACATGGAAAAGGCGGTGGTTCATCCTGATGGATAACTGCCTTTACTACTTTAAACATACTACGGATAAGAAACCCAGGGTGATCATTCCGCTGGAGAATCTGAGCATCCGTGAGGTGAAGGATCTCAGGAAGCCTAACTGCTTTGAACTGTACATCCCTAACAACAGCAGACAGCTGATGAAAGCCTGCAAAACGGAGGCGGACGGCTGCCTGGTAGAGGGCAATCATGTGGTGTACCGCATCTCGGTGCCAACCCCTGAGGAGAAGGACAAGTGGATACAGAGCATCACTGCTGCTGTGAGCACTGACCCTTTTTATGAGATGCTGGCAGTAAGAAAAAAACGGCTGAATAAATAAATAACGATAAAGACTGTGTGAATATGGTTGGATGTGCTATTGCAGAAAGTATTTATTTCAGAACAAGGAACTTTGCACAAAGTAATGTTTAACCTTAAGGTAGCATGACCGAATTCCAGGTTTTGTTTTGATGCGACTTATTGTTCACTACAGATTTTATCATCGAAATGCCCTGTCCTTTTTTTGTATAAATGTGAAATTAAATGTTATTTGCACTGTATTGCTGATCTTTATGTCAGAGTACCTTTTTTTCTGAGAATCCACACTGCTGTAAATTTGCATTAACATGATTAGGATTGGGATGGAAAAATTATTTTCCATCTTAACCCATATTCTAAGCATATTGATTTCTGTTGTAAATTTTACTTTTACAGCAGTATGATTTAAGACACTAACAGCAATTTTTCAACCAGTAATTGTTAATGTGATAGGAATTGTATTCAACAGCAAATGCGTTCAACTTAACCAAATGTATAAATCTTACATATTCTGATGATTTGACATTCCCCCGACGTCTGTGTGATGTATTTCAGCAACAACACGCAGTTAATGAGATCACTATGCGGAATTTAGCCGACTGTTATTTGACTGATTAGGATATATCACCCAAGATTGGGGTATACTATATATCAAGGGCCAGCAACCTTTTTGAAACTGAGAGCTACTTCACGGGTACTGAGCCATACAAAGGCTACCAGAACAGACTTTACCTAAACTTATCTAAACTTCATGTAGAATAAACACGTTTTAAATGCTTTTTTGGATATTGTCATTTTCAAATCTATATAAATACAAATGTGATTAAAGAAGAATAGCAACAAGATAAAATTAAATTTTAGTCGCTGCCCACTGGTGAGTTGTGGTATTTTTAGAACAGGTCCGTGGGTGACTCATGTGGTCCTTGGGGGCATCCTGGTGCCAGTGGGCACCATGTTGGTGACCCCTGTTCTAAATGGTATGTAGGGTATGCAAACTACACCAACGCTTCTGATGTAGCTACATTTAGGCTTATAGTGGAATAATATAGTGGAAGATTCCTTGCGTGAGTGTCTGAGAGCGTGAAAGTCATGCCAGATGCATGGTAGTCGGCAGCCCTGCTTTCCGTGTGCATCTGTCTCTTACTTTAGGTGGCTAGAGATCCAGCATTACTCAGGATTAGGAGCCACTTGCACTGATAATAATTAGTTTATTTTTCCCCTTGCAGTCTGCTGCTGTATAACATTATGAAATCAGCCCAAAAATCCGCAACCCATGACCTCCTAATATTTACCCGAAACTATGTTTTCAAAATAGCACAATTGGGCATGAACACCGCGGACCTGGAAACTCTGCTGAGCATTGAGAATCAGCGTGCAAAGGCTCTTAATTTGGATATGTTTGTGAAACATTCTGCTGCACAGCACAACAAAGAAAAACAACTGGTCAGTGATAATGAAAAGTACAATCAGCATTGTTTTAACCATGAGAGTCCAAATGCTTAGATAAATTGTCACTTTTTCAGTGTAAGTATGCTCCTGAGCTCCACGATTCTGAATGATAGTCGGTTTCTCACTGAACCTCCATGCCACTCTGTTAAAATCTCTTGCCACCCCATGTAAAATTTTCTAGATCCACCACTGTGCCAGAGTAAAGACTTACAGTAAGAATCTTGAGTATTATTTCAACATAAACTTTGCTTGGGTGCTTCATACTTTAAATTAAATATAAATTATGGCAACGTGCAAAACTATTAAGGAAAATGCAACGTATTTGTTTTTCATTTACGTAATTATATATGTTGATTATGGTCTTTTATCTTTTTAGTTCCACAGTACATGCAGATACTAAAATCCAAGCATGCACTCTTAGGTTAATTGCTATCAGTTTATATAAAGATTTATAGAAATTTCAGTCAGAGACTAGCTTCTGATATAGAAAGAATGTTTACATTTTTTTTGGCCGTGGAATAGTTTTTCAGTGCTGCATGTAGTTTCTCTTTATTGTTTGAATAGGGCACACTTACACATCAACAAGTGCAGTGGCAGTTGTGATGTTCTCGCATATGAGAAAATACACGGACAACTTTTATTAAAGAAAACGAAAGGCTTTACTCTCCATACTCCAGTCAATTGCATGCATAGGCCTACTGCCGCATCTCACTTTGCCAACTTCCGCTTCCGTGCGGCTCAGGAGGATCAGGCTGCAGAACACTGGAAAGGGGTCCACAGCTCAAGGGGACCACCAGAGGACAGATGGAGTGGAACCGGGAACCAAGGGATTTGCCAGTGACTGGCACTCACTGTTGTTTTCGACTACAATAAAAACAGCTGTACTGGCTAAATAATGAGCATACAAAAGGAAAAAAAGACATGGATAGGAATAAAAAGGTAATTAAAAATAGAAAAACAACTGAAGAGTCATTCACACTGAACACGCGTCTCTGCTCTCAGGACGATGATCCTGCCAACTGCGCCAGACTGCGACAGACCGAACTACAAAACTGTAGACTCAGTGGACAGCTGACTACGCCACCCTAGGAATTTCATCCAGCTTTCCATTGAGACTACAGTTTTGCAGTCTGTTCTGCCAGACAATGTATTAAAAAGTGCAGTGTTATACATGACACTGTAATTAGTTCAATTCAAGAGATGTACAATAAAGTTATAATAGTGTGATTATCATAATCACACAAATATATGAATTCCTCCGATGCTGAATTAAACAACCCTTCATGCTGTCCCTTATGTGAATTAGTAAAAATTTCCACACCTTTTTCACTATAGCCAACCATTCTCTCCATAGTCATATGCAATTCCAATTCCCCCTTTTATTTATTTTATGGTAGACAGACAGCAGTGTTTCCCCTATCATTATATTAGGGTGCCCCCCCGCAGAAGGTCAAGTTAATCTTATTTTATTACATTTTCTATATAGCGTCAGATCACAGCAGAAGTTATTTACTGTAAGGTTACCTTTACTATAGAAGAGCTCTATATCATTGTCATTTTAATAAACAAATTAAATAGCCTTTTGTTATTTATCTTATTTGCACAAAAGCGTTTTCTCTCTATACCAGAGGTGCCCAATACATCGATCGCGATCTACTGGTCGATCGCAAAGACTGAGTAGATCGCATGACATAAAAAATAGAGGAAGGGCAACGCGATCAACCGCGCCAGCTGCTGCAAAACTCCAGTAAGCAACCGAGTCGCCTCCAATTTATTTCTACTAAACTTAAGAGAGGGTATAAAACTGAATGGGGGAGCAGGACCAAGTACGAAGCCAATAACCTACCACTTCCATACGGAATGAAAGGAGGAGTATTTTTCCCCACAAGGTCATATTCGAAGTGCGTTTGTTTCATCTGTCAGTCTACCATTGCTATTCCGAAGAAGGGAAATGTGGAGCGGCATTTTCGGACTGCTCATAAAAACTACGGCATTAACTTCCCTCCGAAAAGCGAGCTAGAAAGAGAAAGGTGAAGGAACTAAAATCCCAGTTCAATTAAAAAATAATGCATTTATGCCAAAGGGAAATTAATAATAATGATCAGAAAATATGTAGCGTCAGCCACCTGAAAAGCAGAGAAAAATATCTGCGTTTTTTAAAGGGTGATAAAGACGTTTCACAATGGAATTTTCTGCTTTAAACTATCACCATTTTTTGCTATCAGCAATCGTTTTTAAAGCCTAACAGTTAATATATTTTCAGCTCGAGCCAAACATCCGCAATAGGCTGCCAGGAGACCATCTTGTAACTTGCATGCGGATCTCAATAAATAGGCCTGACGTTTCTGACTTCCCATATCAAGAGGCTCTAGAAATGTTATTTTTTTCCCCTTGTCCTGTCCGGCAGCTTTAGCAGAATCATGGTCTGAATGCACTGCTGTGCCAAACATGCTTGCTTTACCATGAGGGGATCTATAAACTCTGTATAGACCCCTCATGTTGATCTATTTCTTTTTATTTTAATTTTATTTATTTATTTCAGTTTTAACACATGTAAAAACATTGCAGTGGGTGAGCTGGCCGTAGTGGAGGGACATATTAGAAGGGGAAAAAAGAAAAAAAAGGAGTGATAGATTCAGAAAGGAATAAACAAAATTATAGTGTGCAGAAAGTAACACAACTATACAAGCATATAAAATCTTAGTGTGTGCTTGGATGGGTGCGTGTGTAGGTGGGGATTGTGATGGTGATAAGGGTTAATAGGAAACACCTGTGAGGGGAAAGGAGGAACAACATAAATTGTCAGTGAAGGAGTAAGGGGGGGGGCCCATATGCTCAGTGGTGCTTGGAGTCCATGCTGCAGCTGCCAGATGCAGAAGCGCGTGCGCTGGGGGAAAATTACTGCATTGTTGGACATGCGGTGAGTTATTGGGGTGCGCAGAGTTGGGAAGCTAACGACGCCGGTCAGCGATTGGTGGCAGCGGCGTGGATTCCAGGTGCCACAGGAAAGGTTTGTGGTTCCTTCTAGGAGTTGGATTATTGTTTGTGTTGTAGGTTTTGTTTTCGGGGGATTGGGCTGTCTTCCCCCAACTAGTTACTTTAAATAATATTGTTTGATATAAATTGATTTTTTTTTCCTTGTGTGTTTATGTGTTATTTAGGAGGAATCACATGTGATTTTGGTGTTCATGGCCCTTGTGTTGATGTGAGCTGCCCAGGCCTTTTTATTGTACACGTGTGAACTTTAGCTGGGTGTTTTAGCTGAGTGTGAAGTGTTTTCCCAAGTGTTTTAGAGATTGCTGTGCTGAGGTCATTGTGTGGGGGGTTGTGGTGCTGCCTGGGTGCTCTATTCACTTATTGAGGCAGCGACACTGAATTGTGGAATCCTGGTAATAAAGGCTTATTGCTAGACTTCTGTTGTGAGCTGTTTCTTATGCCTGGTGCCCAGTTTAGCCGAGTTATAAACCTGCATCATTGGGGAAAAGTGATCCTCTTACAATTATATTGTGTTGATTACATTATAATGTTTACATTGTAATGATTACATCATGGATATTTGGCATACATTTTAATATCATAATACTTGTATTCTACGTTGTATAGTGCTAAATAATATTCCATAAGAGCAGCTTCACTCCTGAGTGTCCTGGGTGATTGTAGCTCAGGTCCAGCTCTCTCAGGTGTGAGGGGTTTGACCTTAGAGCTGAAGCCAGGGAAGAACAGCCTTCTTCTGTGACTCTACAGCCTGCAGAGAGACAGACAAAAACACTGATAAATAAGATCACCAATACAATTATTACTTTTAAGTAAATGTAACTACTTTCCTATTGACAATGTGTTTCCTTTCAATAAATACAGTTTACTACATGGAAGGAATACTCAGTAATACTGGCCTCAGTTTCTCCAGTTTACAGTGTGGAATACCCAGTCCAGCAGAGAGCAGCTTCACTTCTGAATCCTGTAGGTCATTGTCACTCAGGTCCAGCTCTCTCAGATGTGAGTGGTTTGATCTGAGAGCTGAAGCCAGCGCCTCACAGCATTCCTCTGTGAGTTCACACCGGTTCACCTTTAGGAAAATGAAAGACTTTTAAGATTCAAGGTTCTTTATTTGTGACATGCGTAGTTATACAGGTACAACATCCAGTGAAATGTATCCTGAACCGCTCTTTTAACTGTGCAACATTAGAATAATTAAATTTTAAAACCACTTTTTACATTGGTGCACTGTATATTACATCACAGTGAGCCGTTACATTCATCACAGAAGAGATTCTTTTAAACAATGAATTTATTGTACAGCTTTTAAGTGGCACATTAACACTCACCTCAGTTTTGACGAACATTATATTTTGTTAAACTCAGCATATTTATATTTAAAATTGCAACACAACCATCACTTTTCTTTGTCTATTAGCTGCTAACCAACACAGTGCTAACCATGACAGTTTGGTGTAAGATCAGTGGGTAACGCCTGAGGGAGGTTATCCATTTTACCATAAACGATGCTGAAAAATGGGCTGAGGAGGGATGTTGAATATCAAGAGCAGTTCTGTTAAAAGGATACAGCGACTGAATAGAGGGGAACATTACTGATATTAAAGGTAAGTTAAGGATTTTGACAGGTGTAGCCTAAGTGTCAATGTACTAGCTAATCAGCAAACATCAAAATATTCTTTGCAGCGTGAATAACTAACGTTAGTTATTAACAAGCTTGATTTATTTTCTGAGTTTACAATTTTCTGAGACAACAAGCACTATTATCCTGAGAGAGGCTGAAAACGCTGGATACATATTACTAAACATATATGGTACATTACAGAGTTAATCAATGGGGTATGAATATATTTTAGGTCCAAGCAGAGTCAGGTACTTCACCTCCAATGGATCTTGGGTTTTCACATAGAAAATAAAAATCTTCAGCCCCACTGTGAGGAATTATAGCAGGAGGCAGCTTGGTTATATGAAACATCCTCACTACTGTAAATCCATGATTCTGCAAAAGTGTGTTTTCTAAATTTGAACTTAGCTTCTAAGTGTCCCGGTTACAAGGAAATCAAGGGAAAGACAAACCTTGATCACATTCTTGTTTTTGATAAGATGTACATCCTGGTTCACAACAATATGCCACACTAGCATCAACGAATTTTGTGGAATTCATCCAACCTCAGCCTCGTTTTCATTTTGAAAATGGTAACCTCTGCGAAATAAGCTAATAGCCCCCCCAATTCAGCGCCAGAACGTTGGAGTTCACCCCAGTGAGTGAGAGGGTTACCTCCCTTCCACTTCGAGTTGGGGGAGGGGGTCTGACTGTTTATGCGTATGCACCGAACACCAGCTCAGAGTACCTGGCCTGCTTGGAGACCTGGGAGGGGGGGCTGGGAGGTGCCCCCCGTGGGGACTGCATTGTCCTGCTGGGAGACATCAATGCTCATGTGCGTAACGACAGTGAAACCTGGAAGGGTGTGATTGGGAGGAACGGCCTGGCCGATCTGAATCCCTGTGCTGCCCACAGTGTGTCCATAACGAACAGCATGGTGGAACATAAGTGCTCCTGTGACCGGAGCACCCTGGGCCGCAGGTGGATGGCCGATGGCAGTCTGATGGGACTGGTAATTTGTCACTTTTAATATCTGTCCTTAAACGTTTCATGTTCTTTTAATTAAATTTTTCATTGTCATATTTAGTCCTACGCTTTTCCTTTGTGCATTACGTATCTTATTTCTTATTATCTTTTCTGGAAAGCACTTTGAATGACCTTCTTGTATGAAGATGTGCTATATAAATAAACTTGACTTAAACCAATATAAAATATTCATTCTCTACTCACTTCAGCTTCTCCAGTTTACAGCTGGGATCCTCCAGTACAGCAGAGAGCAGCTTCACTCCTGAGTCTCCTGTGTGATTGTAGGTCAGATCCAGCTTTCTAAGGTTTGACTTCAGAGCTGAAGTCAGGGAAGAACAGCCTCTCTGTGACTCTACAAGCCTGACAGCCTATTGAAAGGAAACCACAAAATTTCAGACAAAATACAGGCAGCAGCGACCTGTAATCACCAGTGCTGACGTTGCCAGTGACTGGCCTGGACCCACCAGAGCAAACAGCCCCCCCCCCCCCCCCCCCACCCTTCCCCCATCCCAGGTCTCCCTGTTGCTGATAAAAAGCTGCCATTCGGGGGTAATATTCTGCACTTGGGTTTGCCTGAGTGCCTCTGTTCCTGCAGCTGCCACACACTGTTCACTGAAGCTCACCTTTTAGCGTCACTTACTGTAATAACAGACATAAATGATTGGCTTCTAAATTAGACCATCCAGTGAGAGCGACCCACTGCATCAAACAACTGGACTCTCTCATCCCCAGTCCTGCCAGAGGAAGAGCACTGAGGACAGAAAAATGATAGCAAACAACATTCAGCATTAGACTCTAAAACCGTCTGTAATGTCTGTGTTTATCCAGTGGACCATAAACTAAAATAAGCTTTCCTATTTCAGTTTCTTTTAGATGTTATAAAGTAATAAATAAACAATCATAATAATTAAACCATGCATTACTGACTATCAGACAACTTCAACAAGTTACCACATGGATGCAAAATCAAAGATATTCATTTGCGCCTGGCACTAACCATGTACTCCTTCACAGTACTAAGCCATAGAAAGGGCCCCAATGAAACCCCTGCATTCCTGCATCGCAGATACTCTAATCTCAGCATTTATAAGATTATATTTGTACTGCCTGCCAATTTTTATATTAGATTAGACTAAAAAATGAGAAATATCTATATGCACAAGTAGTTTTTCCTGATAAGAAGGATGACATCAAGACTGTCAGCATTTACACATCGAATTATGACACATCTGAGTAGCCCAGACTGTCCGGAAAACAAAGCCGTACAGCATATGTGGCTGACTAATGTACATGCAGTGTACATTAAGCGTAAAATCAAATGGATAGAAGAGCGCTCAATAATAGACAGGATTCAAAGGGTAAATAAGGTGCATCATGTGGAAGAGAAGTTAGGTGGCATTGGGGTGCATTGTGAGTTTCATCTGGTAGCTAGAAAGGAACAAACAGGGCTTTGGGGGGGGGGGGGGGACTTCTCCGGGGGCTACATCGCTCTACCTTTTTGTAAAATTATTTATTTAAAAAAAATCTTTTCTCCTTACACTATAATGGCAGGTTTAGGACTAATACAGTACAGTCATAACCAGTGTCAGGGATTCTATGCATCGCTACACAGAGACAAGTCCAGATATTGAGCCCAAGGCTAAAATTGTGGTTTACTTACAAGTGCACTTTGCTGGGCAGTGGGGGTGTTTGTCCTTCTCTGCTCACATTTTCCCCTCTTATCCTGTCTTCTCCTCCGCAGCCCTTCCTCCTTCTCTCTGTTGCTCCTATATTCCCTCCCCTCCAGTCATCTATGTTCTCCTTCCTCTGCGGTCTCTCCTCTTCTCCCATTCTTCAGTTATACTGTCTTCTCCGCTCTCCCTGTATCCCTCCTGTCTTCTGGTCCTGTCGTCTCTTCTCCAGTCATCCCCTGCTTCTCAGTCATCTCTGCATCTTTTCACTCTTTTGTTTGCTTATTCTTTGATTGTTTGTGTTATTCGTTAACCCACCACCCCATGCTGGATGAGTCTTGATGTTTTTTGTTCTTTTTAAAGTTAGGCTTCTTCCTTTGTTTATGTGCCATGACACGGGTGGAAAATAGGGTTTATTACAACACACACATCAAAACCAAAAGGATCAGGATGGATCCAAAATAAACAGCAAATGACCAGGAATGAACTAAATGATGGAATAAACACAACTAGAGAACTATATACATACATACAACATACAGCTATAATGAACCATCAAAGAACAGAAGCAGAACAGGCACTTAAATACACAGCTAACAAGACACAATGCAGGACAGTGAGAATCATAACCAATAACAAGGACTGAGGGCAACCCAGGAACAGGCGTTACAGTTAAACAGCACTGGTGAAATCAAAGTGACCTTTCAGCCACATGGTCAGCTCTGCATCGCCCTCTGCTGTTTGCATTAGAAGCTGCTTGAAATTCCCACTCTCCTTACCAACACCTCGAAAAGCCAGGCCTTGCCGTGCCAAGTACTTAACTTCAGAAGATTTTTCCTCACTTGCTGCTGCTCTTTCCAGCTCATCTGAAGGTTGAATATTAACAGGATTGATCTTCTGAATCCATGTCATCAGTGCTAATCTGTGGCACTGCCTGTCTTTATGTGCACTGAATTTCCACAGTGCCTTTTCCAGTTTCACATGCCAGTCTTCACAAGAGCTGAATGTGTCTTTCATGCCAGTTTAGACATTTGTGTTACAAATTATTTTGCACAGTAGAAACAAAGAACCCCCCTTAAGAAGAGGGGGAGCTGTAATGGAGCCCAGTGTGATCTTTAAACCATTTCTCCTGAAAGCAGGGTCTCCTGTTTGATAGACGTGACATTTACATTTGGCTGATTTGGTGAAGGTCCAAGCTCCTCCCCCCTCCTCCCTAATACACCTTCATCTTCACCTGCCTGTCTGCTCTCTCTCTCTCTCTCTCTGCCATTGACTCACACTCAGTCTCCCTGATTAAATGCTGTATCTGAAATACACACCACAGGCCAAACTAAGAAGCATATTAAACTAACATCAGGATCAGGCTGCTGTGACGTCATTATTCACTCTTAACCATCAATATTTGCTCCTTTTCTCACTCCCCTCCATGTCGCCTGCATTCTCTGCCGTCAGCAGCCTCTTGCTGTCTCTCCCTCTTCATCTTTACTCTCAGCACAGCAGAGTTTACATGAAAGCAGTTATCAGTATACAAGTGGTGTTTCTTGGCATGATGCTCAGGAATGGATTTCTAAGGATTTGTTACCTGAATGGGAATGATTAATATATGAAGAACCTTTGACTCACATACTGTATACGTCTATCATCTGACTGGCACTAATTATCTCACAGTCTCTACTTTCCTGTGGTTGCCCAAAAACTCACGATTGTCACACTTCCTCTTCATGATGACAAGCTACTCACTGTGAATAAATGCTGACTGTAATAAAACTATTTGCATTTAAATCATACATTAATGACACAAAATACTTACTATTACTTACTTACTTATTTTGCACAGTAGAAACAAAGAACCCCCTTTGGGGGGGGGGGGGGTGCAAAGTGAAAGTGATGTGGAAAATCGCCTCTTACCACTGAAAGACATGGGGATGGGTGGTGCTAATAATGGTACTGCAGCCAGCCAGTAGGGGGCGCTTGACATTTAGTGTTTTCACCTTTTAGAGATATTATGGTCTCCATGTGTTTTGCAGTCAATGCTTTGATCACAGAATAAATCTTAAAGAAGTGAGCACTTTTGTCATGCTTTAGTAAGATTAGTAACACACTGCTTCAGATTTCAGTGACCTGATCTCTGCTTGAGAGCATGAGATGGACCTCAAAGGTTTAAATATACATTTGCAGATAAATGAAATGCTATGTGGCCCAATGGGTGGCGCTGTCTGGGGATTTGAACCCCCATTACTGCATGTTCGTACCTTGTTTGTGCTGGTTTGCCTGCTGTTTCTGCTGCAGGTGAAAAAGCATACAGGCAGCTGAACCGGTGTCTCTAAACAAGCCATTGTGGGTGCAGGTCATAAGGCGATTTCCTACTGCACGAACTTGGCCCAATTGAAGGTCTTAGGAGGTAGTTCCTGAACCATTTTTTAGTTCCAAAAAGAACATACTTTTTTCTCGACCAAGACTTACTGGGTGGGGCTTATAGTAATAAACTTTTCCTATTGGTTGACCACAAGCCCCAGCGCCAACTTGAAAGTTTCATGGAAATGCAGGAAAAGAGAAGTGGAGCAAAAACTGAGCAGATGGATTTTTTTTGTAGCTCAGTTACACTAAAGGCATCAATGAGTAACTTTTTTGCTTCTGTCCCCAAAGTTCTGCATCTGAAAATACGATTGATAACGATTAGCGTAATGAAGAAGTGTATATTATGGACACTGGACTGGAGCATTGTCAGATAACCTCTCAGTTATCCTTGTGTGAGAAATATACACAGTCACATATTGAGATTATATTAGATTAGGTCTTGAGAGTGGGGCGGCATGGTGGTGCAGTGTTGCCTCACACCTTTGGGACCCGGGTTCGAGTCTCCGCCTGGGTCACATGTGTGCAGAGTTTGCATGTTCTCCCCATGTCGTCGTGGGGTTTCCTCCAGGTACTCCGGTTTCCCCCCACAGTCGAAAAATATGCTGAGGCTAATTGGACTTGCTAAATTGCCTGTAGGTGTGCATGTGTGAATGCATGGTGTGTGAGTGTGCCCTGCGATGGGCTGGTCCCACATCCTGGGTTGTTCCCTGCCTCGTGCCCATTGCTTCCGGGATAGGCTCCGGACCCCCCGTGACCCAGTAGGATAAGCGGTTTGGAAAATGGATGGATAATAATAATAATAACAAATAATGATGATAATCATTGATGTCCAATGACTGCCAGTTACTGTAAACAGTAAAGTACACGTAACTGGACATGTCTGTATTATTTTGGTTTATACTTATTAATCCATTAATTCTAACTTTTGTACTTTAAATGGACAGAGTACAGTTATTATTATTAGGAAAAGTATTGTGAGGGAACGCAAAACTATTGAGAGGAAACACAAAACAATTAAAAATATATTTTCTCACCCTGACATCTAAGGGACTCCATATACTGCAGATGATCTATAGAAAAAAAATCACAAATACATCACTATCAACAAATATGTGGTTTTATTTATGATGTATGAAATCAAAATCATTGGGACTCAAAGGAAAATGGCTGGTAAATGGAATTTGATTGTGATTTTATTTTGAAAGATTTATCACTTTATTATGGAAGGCCATTTGGGACTTAACATCTACTTTGATGCCCATGCCAACACGTCAAACAAATTCTGTCTTAACACGTATATTACTTACGTGTTAAGCCATTCGGACATCTTAACACGTCTTAAAACTGCATGTTAATGCGGCCAATTTCAACCTCTTAAGACGTTTGTACCTTTAATGCATCTATGCTATTGGTTGGCATAAACGTACACACCCCTTTTGACGTAAGGGCTATACGCATGCAGTACGTGCCCTGTACGTTGTAGTCACGTGGTCTCTATGTTCAGCCATGTGAGTCCTACGTTGTTATTACGTATAGGCAACGTATGTAGTACGTGTCAAACGTGACTGTGATGTTGTATTCGGCACAGTCCATTTGTTGGAGGGGTGAATCACGGGTTTATTTAAACTGGCAGAACAGTTATCTTTAAATCTTTACAAAGTATAACTGGTAGTTTTAACATTTAATGAAACTGGAGCAAAAATGGTAAATCTGGCTAATACTGATTTAATTGCTCTGGTGTCTTTGTGCTGAACAGTGCAGCTGAGCTAAACTTATCCTTTTGATCACTTTCTGTTCTGCATTAACAGCAAAAACTATATGTTCAGCAAAGAAACGTATGTAGTTATTAATTTATTTGTAATAAGGAGTTTATAGTGAACGGTCATAGCAACAGTATGAATGGCATCAATAATTTAGCTGCCTTATATTTTACCGGATGTACGTCGCATAGCCATTCTAGATATCTGAAATGACAATTGTGGATAGGAAGAATGTCATTGTGGATATCTGAAATGCTCTCTTTGACTAGGAAGAATTGAATTAGAGATATCTGCAATCTGCATATCCAGTCTAGCGATTAAATGTTAAAACGCCTTGCCATACTTTTGCATGTATTGTTCCTGTGCTGCAGTATTAAACTATTTTAAAATGCAAAATAATTATTCTGTGACTGCATTGTTAATTTTTTTCCCACATATTTTAAACAAATCTAATAACAGAGTAGATGAATTGATCATATTGAGGGGTTGTGCCATTGCCTTTCTCTGTCCATGTCCTTGTGTTCTACACCACACCTTTGTTTCCTGTAAACCTGCGTTAGGCTCTTTCTGTACCTTTCCGACACAGAAACCTTTTCTTAACATGGATTTATAACTGTCTTCTCACTTGAGTATGAATGATGCTTAGATATAATCTATATAATATAAATTTGATATATACTATATATGTGCACCCCACAGAAATCTCCACAATTGTAGAGATACATATGGTCTCTATGCTTTTCCTAGAGAGCCCAGGCATAGAGAAGACACAAAATAATCAGTTTTCCACAGCATTTTCCTCCAAGCCTTCTCTAGTTAAACCATAGAGACTATACCATCTCGCGTAGTCACTGGATAGCATGCAAAGAGCCATTTCTGTGGTTTTTGTTCTCTTGCCCCATTCATCACAATCGCGGTGGATTAAAAGAAAAAGTCAAAAACAGTACTGTGTCATGCTATGTGCAATAGGATTGCAGATTAGCTTAATGGACAGTCACCCCCGTTTAATTTTTTTACAGTTTTTCTGAATACTTAAACACTAACAATGATTCTTATAAAACTATTAATAGTTATAGCAAAATTACTCACTGTTTTGCACTCAGTTTGCACTTTTGTAACACACAATTTGCAAATGTGTAAATACAATCCACTGCACAGCACTCTTTTTGCGGAACTGTAAACACAACTCACTGTTTTACACACAATTTCTAAATGATCAACACACTCCTAGTAAAACTATACATATTTATGGCTATTGTTTACACTACTTTGCCAGCTGTCTGGCCACACTGTCACATGTGAAAACGGTTTTAGATAATTAGTTCACTTTGCAATCAGCATGAGCGCTATAAATAAGCCACAGGTACAGTAAGCTTTCAGTGTGGAGAACAATGGAGGGAGAAGGAAGACTGAGAAGAGTGAGAATTAGAGAAGGGCAAGGAAGAGGATGAAGACTAGGAGGTGAATTTAGAGGATGAGGAGGTGAAGAGGAAGGAGGAAGGGTAAGAAGAAAAAGAATAACTGATGTCATCAGAGCTACAACAGTGGATCATGTGATCAACCATGGAATGACCCTGAGGGAAGCTGGCCAATGGGTTCAGCCTGACCTGAGCCGCTACGCTGTAGCAGGCATCATAAGGACGGTTCCAAATGAGAATCGGTTAGTACAGTTACTTCACAGTACGTTTTGTAATAGTACCATACTCTAATGAGAAACACAACAATGCTGTACAGGTAAAAACTGAAATGGTTACTCTACAGACCTGCTAGACATCCAGAATCTGGGGGCAGAGGAAGAATGTTCACTGAAGAACGAGAGACCCATATAGTCAATATGGTGATCACAAATAATTCCATTAGGCTACGAGAAATACAGCAGCGCATAATAGAGGATGACACCACCTTCCGAAACATAGACAATGTGAGCATCTCTGCATTATCTCGTGTACTGGCATGCAACAGAATCAGGATGAAGCACATTTACAGAGTCCCTTTTGAAAGAAACAGTGAACGCGTTGGCATGGCAGGAACATTACTGGACACGGTGCCATAACCAATGTCCCAGGACAGTGTGGTGGTAACATAACTATGTGTGCAGCTATAAGTCAGAACGGTGCTGTTCACCATCATGCAACCCTGGGCCCATGTAACACTGCACACATTATTACATTCCTGGACAGTCTACATCATATGCTCACTAATGTTCACAGACCAGTTATGTCATCATATGGGACAATATTAGTTTCCATAGGACTGCTTTAGTTCGCAACTGGTTTACAGTCGCCCACTCTTCACTGTACTCAACCTCCCGCCTTACTTTCCATTCTTGAATCCGGTTGAAGAATTCTTCTCTGCCTGGTGCTGGAAGGTCTATGATCGTCATCCCCATCAACGCATGGCTCTTTTACAGGCAATGGAGGAGGCATGCGAGGATATTGACCAGGTATCATGTCAGGCCTGGATAAGGCACTCCAGGAGAGTTTCCCCGGTGCCTTGGACTAGAAAGCATTGCATGTGATGTTGATTAAATTCTGTGGCCGGACCCAAAGAGACGACAAGAATGTTTTTTTTTCTCTCTCTCAGTGAAATTGTATGTTGTCTTGTGTTTCTTTTGATGCATGTCAATAAACATTCATACTTGAAATTTGAATCTTGAATTGTGTTTACAGAACTATTTATGACAAAAGTATGACCTCAAATTGACATACCTCGTGCACAGAGAAAGCAAAAGCCAGATGTGTTTTCCATTCCTACCATCAGTGTGTAGTTGGTGCATTGTATGCTTATTAAGATGATGGTTTGTGTTAACTGATTGGTACAAAAATACAATTTTTCCAAAGGTTTGAAGAGTTAAGCAAGATTTATTAGCTTTTGCAAGAGACCTACAATGGTTTGCTGATTTGGTGGTTTTTTTATTTGTGTGCAGAGTTTTTGCAAAATAGCCAGTAGTTACAAAAATGTGTTTAAGCCACCAGAAAAAAACGTGTGTGCTTTGGTGCACATCCATCCATCCATCCATTTTCCAAACCGCTTATCCTACTGGGTCGCGGGGGGTTCCGGAGCCTATCCTGGAAGCAATGGGCACGAGGCAGGGAACAACCCAGGATGGGAGGCCAGCCCATTGCAGGGCACACTCACACACCAGTGACTCTCACACACACACCTCCAGGCAATTTAGCAACTCCAATTAGCCTCAGCATGTTTTTGGACTGTGGGGGGAAACCAGAGTACCCAGAGGAAACCTCACGACGACATGGGGAGAACATGCAAACTCCACACACGTGACCCAGGCAGAGACTCAAACCCGGGTCCCAGAGGTGTGAGGCAACAGTGCTAACCACTGCACCATCATGCCGCCCCCCATAAATTCATTTTTCCTTTTTTATTTTCAATAATATTGATGTTAACTCAGCATCTTATTTTCAATGTTGAAAAAGTCACTTTATATCAAGGTTTCGCCACCATTAATTTTTCAATATTGAACATCTGACCAAAAATCAATTCAGTTTCAATGCTGATAATTTATCACTGACCATAATTCAATGCATTTAACTATACTTCAACGCTGAAACAATAACATGATGCTATCTGGGCTATGAATAATTATTTCAATTAATATACAGATTCCAAGCCCATATAGGTGACACACAGGTACATAATGGGCGTCTTATGTCTGAGGTAGCCAGCTACTGTGTTTGATAACCCACCATCATAATAATAGTTTCCTTGCACCAGTATAAAAGTAAACCAATTGATCCCTCTTGCAATAACCTGTGGTATGAAACTAAATAAAATGTATCGTACCAGTCTTGGGGAAAACCAGTGAGAATCCACTGTGAAACAGCACTGCGCAAATTCTGATGTGTTCCTAATGTCAAGGGCAAGACTGGTAATCAAACTAGCCTCTCAGCAGGAGTGTTAGTGTGAAAGCAGGGCTTATTGACACAGATAATAAAGCTTGTTAGAATACGTAACATAATTATTTAGCTGGGCCCAGAAGAGGTGAGAGCTCCCCTAGTGGCTACAGGAGTGCATTTTCCCCAAAGCAGATATAATGGATGGTGGTCTTATTGCTTTTAGACCACAACTTGGGATAGAAGAACAAATCAAATTATTTTCCTCATTTAATATTCAGATTTTAATTGGGCTTAAATTTTAGAACACAGTGTGTTCTAGGATGGTACGTTATGGATATTAGTCTCTACCACATTCTAACGCTATAAATCCGAACCTTTTCCTATGTTTGATTTGGTGGCTGCCAGGCGTTCTGAGTAGTATAGTGACTATGGTAGGCGTGTGATTCCCTAAGGAATTTTTTGTTCTGTTCTGTGTGGCAAATACATATAGTGCTGACATTTTTCCTGGAAGATTTGGGATTTTTCATCCCGTGCCTTAAGGTATTTCTCTCCAGCTCTAGGGAGTCTCCCCCGAAAACACCAGTCACTCACTAGCCTTACACTTATGCTTGCTGACTTATTCAACACCATGAATGGATTAACAGAAAAACAGAAACCTATTAAAAGGCTGCACCATATCATGATATGCAAATAAACATCCAGCATCATTGTTTCACGGGGAAGTACATTATTTATTGATAATTATAACCCTAACCCTTACTTCTCAGCTTGACAAACATAAGGTGCAGCGCGTGAGTATGTGAACTGGTTGAAATGCAAGTGTCTCACAGTCAATGCATAAGACTTGAGAGCCCTGACTTTACTTATATAGCCCACAACATGTTTATATTTCATAAATAAATCTGGCCAGCAAATCGGTATTTCATTTTCCATATAATATAAAAAAAACGATAATGTTATCCCGCTGATAATTGCAGGCGCGTTTCACCCCCGGCACTGGCTGGAGACACAGGCAAAAGACATACAATCTTATTGAGGTACAAAAATTATTCCATCTACTCTGCACTTCTGCATAACTTCCATCATAGTGCCAGTTTTTGCCAGATCAAATCTGCAATCAGAAAATTACTGCATACATGCCTTTATATTACGGTCAAGCGGAGAGTCAGAGCAGTTTCCATAGAAACAATGTAAACAAACTTTACCGTTTGAAGCACAACAAACTCTGAGTGAAAATGGCGCAGAGGTGAGTAGCTTGTTAGCTCTCCAAAATGTCTTTGAATTCTTCAACTGATGTTGTGCTACTTTGATTATTTAGCCTTTTATACTATAATGACATAGTAAATGTCTATAATACAATAAAAAACATTACATATTTTTTTAATATTACATATTTTTTAACGTCATTTAAAGTGCAGTGGTTTTTATTGCTACTGTGGTTGCTAATATTTAAATAATGACAGACTATTTGGTTAGTAAATTCATCTCAAACATGCTAGTTTAGTAGGGCTTCCCAACCTTTCGATGTCCGCGGATTGGTTTCCGTCGTAGAAAAGTGTCACGGATGGGTAAGACGGCGGTATAATTTGGGGGTTCCCACGCCGAGCGGCGGGAGATTGACGGTGTATACGGACATGCGGGGCTAATGGCGTATTTCCGTACATCAATACGGGCAGCTTTCTTTCCAAAACGGCGCGATCCCCTAATAAACGGGACGGCTGGCTCCACTACCCCCGGTTGTCTGCCGCCCGGTGCAATACTCCGCGCGGACGGTACCGGAACACCGACCGGAAGTTGGGACCCCCTACTGTACAGGGTGGTAGGTAAATTGTTAAAAAAAATTGGGGCATTACTTTCGGAGTAGGCTAGATGCTTCTAAGTTTATCATTACATCTCTTTACATTGTTACACAGGATTAACACTTTCAAATATTCTTAGCTTGGTTAGTGTTAACTCAGTTCTTGGTAGTATTCATCTGGGTATTCATTTGATGTGGAGCACAGTTGTTTCGTATTTGATTCTAGTTATAATTTGGTGACATTACTGTTTAATATGATATTGCACTTACAGTATCGTGCATTTTACAGTAGATTTTTTTTGCAATCTTGCTCGCTGTTTCTTTTATTCTTTCTTTTTTATATATGTGAACACTGTAATTATTTATTATAATAATTATAACAATTGTATTTTCTGTATGGTTGAAGAATTTCCAGCTCTTTATTTATTTTATTATCTCTGTTAAGTGCTGGTTAATCTCTCATTTATTCCCCAGAGAATGGAACCTAGCAATTGAGAGAGCTGATCGATGGACCAACACCCAACACTGGGAAGCCTGGAACCTGTGGGATGAAGTGATCAACTGGGGAGAAGGTGTGGAGGAGTTCTCACCAGTGACACTCCCCACTGTCCAGGCTGGGGGGGTTAAGGGGGGATTGGGGGGGTCTACCGATTTGGGTAAGGGAGGGGTTAGTAAGGGAGGGGAGAGTGTGGAAAACGATGGACTGCTAGCCAGCACTAGTATTTCATCTCAAAGTCTTCAGAGTAATTACGGCCTTTCATCTGGGAAATTTATAAAACGTGCTACCTTAACAAAAAAAAGAAAGTCAGGAAGGACCGGACAAGCCGGGGGGAAAGTGAGGTAAGGGGGCAGAGTAGTGAGGAATATGTGGAGGTACCAGAGTGGGGAACATTTGAGGGGAAGGCCTCCAGGGTTGTGATGGAGGGGACAGAGGCTGGTATTAGTATGATGGATATGCTAAATGGAGGTGAGGAGAATGGATGTGAGGTGGGAGTGAATGTGGAGGAGGTTAAGGGAGGAGGAGGGAGAAGTACAGGGAATGCTGTGGAGTATGTAGTGTCACAAAGAGGCAGAACTTGGCTAGAACCCATCCAGGAGGAAGAACTTGAGGAAGATGAAGAAACAGATGAGGAGCTTCAGGAAGCAGAAGACACTGATGCTGCCACAGTGGACAGTTGGCAGTGCATGGCGGCATATGTAGCCAGAATATGGCTGCAGACTTTACAGGAAGATGGACCTGAGGAAAATGAAGAAGCTGATGTGGTATTCCAGCAGGCAGAAGATGCTGATGCTACCACACTGGTCAGGTTTCAGTGTATGGTGGCATCTGAAGACAGATCACAGCTACTGACTATACCAGAAGAAGGACCTGAGGAAGAGGACGAAACTGAAGTGATGAAGACAGATGAAATAAAAGAAGATGCTGATGCTGCCGAGAAGATCTACAGTGAAGAAGTATCATTCCATGTGAATGCCGAAGATCTTTCTGAAGATGATACTGAGAAGAGCCACAAGAAGAAGAAGAAGAAGATGAAGTGATGCTTCTTCTGCTGTCCCCTGCCCTTCAGAAGAAGTAGCAAGAGGCAGTAATTATAAGGTTGTGAATTCAGGTTTACAAATGACTTAAAGCAGTAATATAACTGCATTATTGACACCTTCACAATGCACTGTAATGCATCCATAAATATATTATAGACATGGGTATAAATATTGAAGAAAAAAAAGCATAACACATTATAGCCATGTTTATTATGGATTAATGGCCGATATAATGTATTATGAAGATATTTATTGTGTATATATAGATCAGAGCATTCATAATGCATTATCAAGATAGCTATAATGTGTTATGCCTTTGTATAAGTATTTACAGCCGTGTTTTTAATACTTTTATAAATGATTTATAAGGCATTAATTAGGTATTTATTTATTTATTTATTAGTTATATGACTGCTTTAAGTAACGTTAAGTAAAGTGTTTATTTTCTTTTTCTTAGAATACCCGTGTTAGAGCCCTGCATTGGGACTGGGATCCCGCGGGACCCAACGGAAAGTGATACTGTTTAAGTGTTAATGTAGCTATAAGATACGATAAGATAAGATATGCTAAGTTAAAATATAAGATAGGCTAAGACGAAATATATTAATATAAGCTAAGTTGAAATATAATAAGATAAGATAGGTTAAGTTATATGATGATAGGCTAAGTTAAAATATAATAAGATAGGTTAAGTTAAGATATGACAAGATAGGCTAAGATAAAATATGATAGGCTAAGTTAACATATGATAAGATAGGCTATGTTAAGATAAGAGATTTGCAATAAAACATATTTACTTTTCAAACTGTGTCTTTGTCATCTCTTCAGTGTTGTGTCTGTCTTTGTTTGATAATTTTGAATTGTTAATTTATATCTGACACTCTCCTAAATGTCAATAAGCAGAGACGGAGGAATGGGAGGAAGGTACAGTTAAGTATAAATGAAAAAGTATCAAAATCACAGTGTTGCCTTATTTTGACGCAGAGAAAGTAATTTCAGTGTTACTACCACATATGAGTTAATGGCTGCAAATGTTGGTGTTAGAAGTGCCGGTAAATAACGCGGCGTAAGTTTAACTCCGGTGTGTTTCTGAAAGACGCGCAGCCTTCTGCCTGCTGTCATTCGTCGCACGTGTAGGAGGCTATTCTGGTAACAGGTAAAGTTGTCATTTAACGTAATGCTAACGTGCATTACCAGTTAGTAAGTGTTTTACTATATCACACACCTTATGTCCTTTATAGTTTTAGTCCGGTGCACTCTGTATCCATGCTAACTAGCTAGCTAATGTTAACATGACGCAGTACAGTCTTCCAGCTTGGGGATTCCCACCCCTGTCCGCGGCCAGTATTCCGCAGGGGGGTTTGCGGAGGTGTTGGTTGCAAATGCAAATGATCCCTTCATGTTCATGCGTTGTGTTCTAATGTGTAAATAAAAGATAACTATCAAATTCAATGTTTATGTCCTATTATACTAGATAAGACTGTAAAATAGTTTGCCCTGCATATGGATGCCATGCAGTCAGAGTATGATCAAGATAGGGTGTGCATGTGGAAAAAAGACAAATGTAACAGTATTTGAGGGATGGAGGGATGAGAAGAGTGGGATGGAGGGAAATGTAAGGAGAAGGAGGTTCCTCGGAGCTCCGAGATGTGTTTGGCTGTAATAAATCTGGAATATAGCTATATGACATAGTTTTTGATAACACCAGCATTTATTTTTTAGGTTTGTCGAGCTCCGTCAAAACAATTAGAACGAGTTCATTATGTAACTGGAACCTCTCTCACATGTAAACACAGTGACACGCTACAGCGTTGGTTTGTTGTCTGAGGGTATGATACTGACCACAAATACATTCTCAAATTTCACTGCACCAATCACAGCATATGCAGGCAGAAAAATTATCGCAAAAAACATTCAGCATTAGACTCTAAAACCATCTGTAATGTCTGTGTTTATCCAGTGGACCATAAATTAAAATAAGCTTTCCTATTTCAGTTTCTTTTAGATGTTATAAAGTAATAAATAAACAATCATAATAATTAAACCATGTATTACTGACTATCAGACAACTTCAACAAGTTACCACATGGATGCAAAATCAAAGATATTCATTTGCGCCTGGCACTAACCATGTATTCCTTCACAGTACTAAGCCATAGAAAGGGCCCCAATGAAACCCCTGCATTCCTGCATCGCAGATACTCTAATCTCAGCATTTATAAGATTATATTTGTACTACCTGCCAATTTTTATATTAGATGAGACTAAAAATTGAGAAATATCTATATGCAGAAGTAGTTTTTCCTGATAAGAAGGATAATATCAAGACTGTCAGCATTTACAAATCGAATTATGACACATCTGAGTAGCCCAGACTGTCCGGAAAACAAAGCCGTACAGCATATGTGGCTGACTAATGTACATACAGTGTAATAAGCTTATAATCAAATGGATAGAAAAACGCTCAATAATAGACAGGATTCAGAGGGTAAATAAGGTGCATCATGTGGAAGAGAAGTTAGGTGGCGTTGGGGTGCATTGTGAGTTTCATCTGGTAGCTAGAAGGGAACAAACAGGGCTTTGGGGGGGGGGGGGGGGGACTTCTCCGGGGGCTACATCGCTCTACCTTTTTTTAAAATGATTTATTTAAAAAAATATATTTTCTTCTTACACTATAATGGCAGGTTTAGGACTAATACAGTACAGTCATAACCAGTGTCAAGGATTCTATGCATCGCTACACAGAGACAAGTCCAGATATTGAGCCCAAGGCTAAAATTGTGGTTTACTTACAAGTGCACTTTGCTGGGCAGTGGGGGTGTTTGTCCTTCTCTGCTCACATTTTCCCCTCTTATCCTGTCTTCTCCTCCGCAGCCCTTCCTCCTTCTCCCTGTTGCTCCTATATTCCCTCCCCTCCAGTCATCTATGTTCTCCTTCCTCTGCGGTCTCTCCTCTTCTCCCATTCTTCAGTTATACTGTCTTCTCCGCTCTCCCTGTATCCCTCCTGTCTTCTGGTCCTGTCATCTCTTCTCCAGTCATCCCTTGCTTCTCAGTCATCTCTGCATCTTTTCTCTCATTTGTTTGCTTATTCTTTGATTGTTTGTGTTATTCGTTAACCCACCACCCCATGCTGGATGAGTCTTGATGTTTTTTGTTCTTTTTAAAGTTAGGCTTCTTCTTTTGTTTTTGTGCCATATCTTCTGCCCTCTTCTGATTGCGGAAGTGCATGACACGGCTGGAAAAATAGGGTTTATTACAACACACACATCAAAACCAAAAGGATCAGGATGCATCCAAAATAAACTGCAAATGACCAGGAATGAACTAAATGATGTAATAAAAACAACTAGAGAACTATATACATACATACAGCTATAATGAAGCATCAAAGAACAGAAGCAGAACAGGCACTTAAATACACAGCTAACAAGACACAATGCAGTGAGAATCATAACCAATAACAAGGACTGAGGGCAACCCAGGAACAGCACTGGTGAAATCAAAGTGACCTTTCAGCCACATGGTCAGCTCTGCATCGCCCTCTGCTGTTTGCATTAGAAGCTGCTTGAAATTCCCACTCTCCTTACCAACACCTCGAAAAGCCACTTAAGTACTTAACTTCAGAAGATTTTTCCTCACTTGCTGCTGCTCTTTCCAGCTCATCTGAAGGTTGAATATTAACAGGATTGATCTTCTGAATCCATGTCATCAGTGCTAATCTGTGGCACTGCCTGTCTTTATGTGCACTGAATTTCCACAGTGCCTTTTCCAGTTTCACATGCCAGTCTTCACAAGAGCTGAATGTGTCTTTCATGCCAGTTTAGACATTTGTGTTACAAATTATTTTGCACAGTAGAAACAAAGAACCCCCCTTAAGACGAGGGGGGGCTGTAAGGGAGCCCAGTGTGATCTTTAAACCATTTCTCCTGAAAGCAGGGTCTCCTGTTTGATAGACGTGACATTTACATTTGGCTGATTTGGTGAAGGTCCAAGCTCCTCCCCCCTCCTCCCTAATACACCTTCATCTTCATCTGCCTGTCTGCTCTCTCTCTCTCTCTCTCTCTCTCTCTCTCTCTCTCTCTGCCATTGACTCACACTCAGTCTCCCTGATTAAATGCTGTATCTGAAATACACACCACAGGCCAAACTAAGAAGCATATTAAACTAACATCAGGATCAGGCTGCTGTGACGTCATTATTCACTCTTAACCATCAATATTTGCTCCTTTTCTCACTCCCCTCCATGTCGCCTGCATTCTCTGCCGTCAGCAGCCTCTTGCTGTCTCTCCCTCTTCATCTTTACTCTCAGCACAGCAGAATTTACATGAAAGCAGTTATCAGTAAACAAGTGGTGTTTCTTGGCATGATGCTCAGGAATGGATTTCTAACGATTTGTTACATGAATGGGAATGATTAATATATGAAGAACCCTTGACTCACATACTGTATACGTCTATCATCTGACTGGCACTAATTATCTCACTGTCTCTACTTACTTTCCTGCTTTTCTGTGGTTGCCCAAAAACTCACGATTGTCACACTTCCTCTTCATGATGACAAGCTACTCACTGTGAATAAAAGCTGACTGTAATAAAACTACCTGCATTTAAATCATACATTAATGACACAAAATACCTTAAAGTATTACTTACTTACTTATTTTGCACAGTAGAAACAAAGAACCCCCTTTGGGGGGGGGGGGGGGGGGGTGCAAAGTGAAAGTGATGTGGAAAATCGCCTCTTACCACTGAAAGACATGGGGATGGGACATTAATAACGCAAAATACCTTAAGTAAGCAAGTATAGCTTTCTACAGTAATGGAATATAAAATTAATTAAACCTATTACTGTCTACAAAATAACACATTCAGCACTATATCAGACTTTACATCAGCTTTCTGACCATTATAAATATACCCGAGTGAGCACCGTTGTTAGTTTCTAGGAGAATGTGCAGTTAATAACATTTCCAGATAATTTAACCAGCGTAACTGCACATGAGGCAATTATTATAATTATAAACGTAGTAGGGGTAGGGGGCGCTTTAGAGCGAAAGGGTGACTACGCCACTCTGTAACTGTCGCTAAGACGGTTATTTTATAATCACCTTTTGCTGGTTTGATTTAATATAGAATGTATACTGTGAAATGTATGCCAGTGCCCTCTGCTGACTATTTAATTGATCCGTGTTAACCCTTGAATACATGGTCATGTGACGGAATAGGGTAGGAGTAAATGCATGCTGGGAGATTCATGGAGTCAACTTGTAGTTTGTCGGCTTGTCACGGCAGGATCTGTAATAACTCCTAAGCATTTGGTCAGAAGGCGCACACGGTAATTTATATTTATTGTATTTACTTGTTGTCTTGTATTGAAAAGTGGAATTGCGGTGATGTATGAGCCGCTGTTTAGCGGTAATATCATGGATCTTTTAGAATGTCTTGTAAGATTAAATGTAATGCAGGAATTTAATAATATGTTTATTTTATAGTTTTTCACGGCGTCTAGAAGAATAAAGACGGAATAAACTTCAACATCTGTCAGGCGTATGTTTTCTGTACCAGATGAAGAACATTGGGAGCTGTTATATCTTCTATAGTAAAGGTAACCTTACAGTAAATGACGTCTGCTGTCATCTGACGCTATATAGAAAATGTAATTAAATAAGATTAAATTTACCTTCTGCGAGGGGCACCCTAATATAATGATATATATAATAATTATAATATAATATAATTATATAATTATAATAAATATAATATAATTATAATATAATAATACACTGCTGTCTGTCTGCCATAAAATAAATAAAAGGGGGAATTGGAATTGCATATGACTATGGAGATTTTTACTAATTCACATAAGGGACAGCATAAAGGGTTGTTTAATTCAGTATCAGAGTAATTCATATATTTGTGTGATTATGATAATCACACTATTATAACTTGATAGTACATCTCTTGAATTGAACTAATTACAGTGTCATGTATAACACTGCACTTTTTAATACATTGTCTGGCAGAACAGACTGCAAAACTGTAGTCTCAATGGAAAGCTGGATGAAATTCCTAGGGTGGCGTAGTCAGCTGTCCACTGAGTCTACAGTTTTGTAGTTCGGTCTGTCGCAGTCTGGCGCTGTTGGCAGGATCATCGTCCTGAGAGCAGAGACGCGTGTTCAGTGTGAATGACTCTTCAGTTGTTTTTCTATTTTTAATTACCTTTTTATTCCTATCCATGTCTTTTTTTCCTTTTGTATGCTCATTATTTAGCCAGTACAGCTGTTTTTATTGTAGTCGAAAACAACAGTGAGTGCCAGTCACTGGCAAATCCCTTGGTTCCCGGTTCCACTCCATCTGTCCTCTGGTGGTCCCCTTGAGCTGTGGACCCCTTTCCAGTGTTCTGCAGCCAGATCCTCCTGAGCCGCACGGAAGCGGAAGTTGGCAAAGTGAGATGCGGCAGTAGGCCTATGCATGCAATTGACTGGAGTATGGAGAGTAAAGCCTTTCGTTTTCTTTAATAAAAGTTGTCCGTGTATTTTGTCATATGCGAGGACATCACAACTGCCACTGCACTTGTTGATGTGTAAGTGTGCCCTATTCAAACAATAAAGAGAAACTACATGCAGCACTGAAAAACTATTCCACGGCCAAAAAAAATTTAAACATTCTTTCTATATCAGAAGCTAGTCTCTGACTGAAATTTCTATAAATCTTTATATAAACTGATAGCAATTAACCTAAGAGTGCATGCTTGGATTGTAGTATCTGCATGTACTGTGGAACTGAAAAGAATCATAATCAACATATATAATTATGTACATGAAAAACAAATACGTTGCATTTTGCTTAATAGTTTTGCACGTTGCCATAATTTATATTTAATTTAAAGTATGAAGCACCCAAGCAAAGTTTATGTTGAAATAATACTCAAGATTCTTAAGTCTTAGCTCTGGCACAGTGGTGGATCTAGAAAATTTTACATGGGGTGGCAAGAGATTTTAACAGAGTGGCATGGAGGTTCAGTGAGAAACCGACTATCATTCAGAATCGTGGAGCTCAGGAGCATACTTACACTGAAAAAGTGACAATTTATCTAAGCATTTGGACTCTCATGGTTAAAACAATGCTGATTGTACTTTTCATTAGCACTGACCAGTTGTTTTTCTTTGTTGTGCTGTGCAGCAGAATGTTTCACAAACATATCCAAATTAAGAGCCTTTGCACGCTGATTCTCAATGCTCAGCAGAGTTTCCAGGTCCGCGGTGTTCATGCCCAATTGTGCTATTTTGAAAACATAGTTTCGGGTAAATATTAGGAGGTCATGGGTTGCGGATTTTTGGGCTGATTTCATAATGTTATACAGCAGCAGACTGCAAGGGGAAAAAGAAACTAATTATTATCAGTGCAAGTGGCTCCTAATCCTGAGTAATGCTGGATCTCTAGCCACCTAAAGTAAGAGACAGATGCACACGGAAAGCAGGGCTGCCGACTACCATGCATCTGGCATGACTTTCACGCTCTCAGACACTCACGCAAGGAATATTATATTCTATATATATATATTATTCCACTATAAGCCTAAATGTAGCTACATCAGAAGCGTTGGTGTAGTTTGCATACCCTACATACCATTTAGAACAGGGGTCACCAACATGGTGCCCACTGGCACCAGGATGCCCCCAAGGACCACATGAGTTGTCCACGGACCTGTTCTAAAAATACCACAACTCACCAGTGGGCAGCGACTAAAATTTAATTTTATCTTGTTGCTATTCTTCTTTAATCACATTTGTATTTATATAGATTTGAAAATGACAATATCCAAAAAAGCATTTAAAACGTGTTTATTCTACATAAAGTTTAGATAAGTTTAGGTAAAGTCTGTTCTGGTAGCCTTTGTATGGCTCAGTACCCGTGAAGTAGCTCTCAGTTTCAAAAAGGTTGCTGACCCTTGATATATAGTATACCCCAATCAAAAAAAAAAAAAAACAAAACAAAGGAGGGAGTGCAAGGCCACACCAAACGAGAGCGACAGACCCGCATTTACGAATGCGAATAAATCCCGAGAATAAAAAAACACAATGGCACTGTGCTAAAGGGCTGCGGGTTTAGTCTGCCTGTTATGCTCAGCTCGCACCCTGCGAGTCCCGCCCAGTTCCTGCTCTCATTGGACGACTTCGCCAGACACACGTGACCAATAGGGACTCTGACTGAGGCAAGCGTAAACTGGACGTTATCCCCGCCATGTTTTTCCTTTTCTTCTTTTAGAACGTGGGTTTAGTCATATCGGGAAGGGAGCGATATACCGCGCTGGGAATCTTTGATTGTGTGCGTTCAGATACCTGTAAGTTTCTACATGTGCATTGTACAAGAGTGTTTATGTTGGGATATTATATACAGTTAATCGTAAATGAGCCCCTTAAGTGCGGCGAACGTTTTATTTTCTAACTTGCTGCGTAGATTTATGTTTCATTTACCTCGGATGTCATGCAATGCCTATGTTTATTTTTAAATGGTTTATATTTACATACTTATTTATCTCAACAAATCTTATTTATATTACTTTGTGTATTATGATTGTTTATTCTATTAAACTTGCGGGATGGCCGCTTAAAGTTACCGTAAGACAATGTTGAAGGTAATATTGTGAACTGTTTATTTGATACTGGACTCTGTATGTATAACGGATTTATATTCTTTATTCTATTTTTGTTATTTCTACTTTCAGGACCACACACACACACATACTAGTACAGAGCCCTTGTTCCAAGCCTTTATTAAAAGTTCTGGAGAATATACTCTTGGCATCTTCATTGGATGTACCACAGCGGCCACACCTCTCTCACCAATCAGTAATAGTAGGCTAGTTCTGCACAACAATTTTTGGTCCTTCGAGCCGGATACGGTGGCTACTGTGGAAGTTTAGAATAATGTTCTCCGATCAGCCTCTTGGGGAAGCTCAGCCTACTAATACCAGATGTCTATCTCCCAGCTCATGACAGACCTCACTCCCCGATGCACATGATGGGCCATATTGCTAGAATGCCAGAAGAATACCATGATATGGAGAGGGCAGCCAAGATGACCCCGCTCGAGTATCAGCAGCAGTATGAGCAGAGCAGTCCCGTACCTAGGGTTTGCCCACGGTCAGTCAGCCAAACACCATATGGAGGACTGATGCAGGATAGCACTCCTTCTCCACAGCACAAACAAGGAACAGAGGCATCCCCAGAGATATTAGAAGCAATTAATCAACTACGGCAGGATAACCATAGACTCCAGCTAACTATGATGCAGATGCAGAGACAGCTCAGTATCCATACCCCACAGCCCACCCATATCAGTCAACAGCCAGTACCTTCTGTGCCACACACCCCCTTTGCGCAGCCACCACACCAGGAACTGGATCGCCATCTACCGGTGGCACATGAGTCCACTAAAAGGCAAGGCAAGTGGGCAGAAGAGGATGCAGAATGGCCGCTGCCGCCCCCTCCAGTAGTACATGAAGCACTTCAACCATCACCAACCACTGAAGTGCCACAGGGTTTGGTGGAGGAGCTGA
This sequence comes from Brienomyrus brachyistius, assembly GCF_023856365.1. NCBI lineage: Eukaryota > Metazoa > Chordata > Actinopteri > Osteoglossiformes > Mormyridae > Brienomyrus > Brienomyrus brachyistius. Next base: position 340,336 of record NW_026042362.1, on the reverse strand, counting down.
CTGACTGCCTCAGACGATTGGGGAGGGCACCGCAGTCAATGTCATATGAGAGGCAGCATCTAACTCCAGTCTATTGTGAACCAGAAGGTTGCTCTGAATCAGAGTCACAATGCAGTTATGATGCAGTAGCACCTAAAAATGTGCCTATTAGCCCAGAGCACCAACGAGAAATAGCTTATCGGGGCCCTAAGCCCACGATCCCATATTTCACTAAGGGGGACCCGAGAGAGTTTGCAAGACTGAAAATAGCCCTTGACAACATCCTGCCTGAAGATGCAACGGAGAGGTTTAAGTACCAAATTCTAGTAGATCATATCAAGTTTGAGGAAGCACTCCTCATAGCTGACTCGTATATGAACTCCAAGCAACCCTATTCAAACACTATGGCCTCCCTCACAGAGCATTATGGGCAACCTCATCAACTGGCCTTGAGGAGAATTGCTGAACTGATGGACGCTCCCAATATCCGCAGTAGTGATGCTAGTGGATTTAAGAAGTTTGCCTTGAGAGTGAGGGCCTTGGTAGGCATGCTTGATCAGCTGGGGGAGAGTGGGCACATCGAGCTCCAGTGCGGCTCACATGTCACTCGGCTGTTGTCCAAGCTTCCACAGGACATGCGGGCTGAATTCAAGAGATATCTATATCCGCAACATGTCCGTATTCCTACCCTCCTGAACTTTGCAGATTGGCTAGAGTACGAGATAAGGATCCAAGAGAGTGGATATGATTTTGCCCAAGCTGATGGAAAGGGTGATGGAGACGTGAAAAGGGATAAACATAGGCTATTTAAACCTAATCGGACGGCAACTATTCTACATGGGGCAGACCAAGCGGTGAGCATCTCTTCAGCTGAGCCCCCTTCGGCTAGCAGCAGTAAGCAACAAGACAAGAGCATGGCATATTGTCCCTACTGTGTTAATTCGCTACATTACCTGAACCAGTGTGGAAACTTCAGTCAACTCACAGTAGATCAGAAGACCACCTGGGTGAAGAGCAACAGGAGATGTTGGCGTTGTGGTCGCTCCCATCAAGCTGCACAGTGTCGTCTAAAGATGACCTGTAAGAAATGTAATGGGAAACATCTCGATGCTCTCCATGAGCTCAACACAAGGCCAGAAAAAGGGAACAGCACATGTCTTGTCAGCTCCGCTAACGAGGTCCTCTATTTAGATAGGCGAGCAGGTTGTAGCCAAGTGCTGTTGAAGGTCAGCAAAGTGATACTGCGCAATGGAGAACACAGTCTGGAGACTTATGCTATCCTAGACGATGGCTCGGAGCGCACAATCCTACTTCCTGCTGCTGCCCATTCCCTTAAACTTCAAGGGAATCCCGAGGACCTTGCTCTGAGAACCGTACGTCAGGACATTAGAGTTATTCATGGTACATCAGTCACATTCACTATATCCCCTGCCAGTCAACCACAGAAGACTTTCAGAATCCAGGGAGCTTTCACTGCTGACCAATTGGGCCTAGCGGAACACACTTACGCCGTGAAATCACTGCAAAGGAGATACAAACACTTAAGGGGTTTGCCACTTCAAGCATTTGATAATGCCCACCCTCTAGTGTTGATTGGGTCCGACTACCCCCACTTAATTACACCAGTGGAGCCTGTGCATTTAGGACCACCTGGGGGGCCCGCAGCAGTAAAGACCAGGTTAGGTTGGACTCTCCAGGGACCTACCAAGCTCATTCAGCAGCAGCTCCAACCCACGCAGTGCTTGCATGTGTCCACCTCCTCACCAGCTGCGGAGTTATTTCAACAAGTTGAAAGGCTCTGGCAACTGGATGTGTTGCCTTATAGGAATGAGAAGCTTGTTACCAGATCCAAACAGGATCAGGAAGCTATGAGGCTGCAGGAGGAAAAAACATCACGGGTAGACGTAGAAGGAGTCCAGCGTTATGCCACGCCATTGCTATGGGTAAGGAACATGCCCAAACTTAATGCACCAAAGGAAGCTGTGCTAGCACATCTCCGTAGCACAGAAAGACGCCTGCTCAAAGAGCCAGAGAAAGCAGCCTCCTATTGCGCTGAAATGCGAAAGTTGGAACAAGCAGGATATACTGTTAAGGTCTCGGAGCAGGAGCTGAACCAAACCAGTGAATCCTGGTACATACCCCACCACATTGTGAGTCATAATGAGAAGAATCGGATAGTCTATAATTGTTCATTCACCTACCAGGGTAATAACCTTAATGACCTGCTTTTGCCTGGACCGACCTTAACATCCAGTTTGTTAGGTGTCCTGCTGAGATTCAGGGAACATTCTGTAGCCTTCAGCAGTGATATCAAAGGCATGTTCCACCAAGTGAGATTGCTCCCTGAAGACAAGCCTCTTCTTCGTTTTCTATGGAGGGACCTACAGAAAGAACTACCACCCAATATATATGAGTGGCAGGTTCTCCCTTTCGGTACCACATGTAGCCCATGCTGTGCTACCTTTGCTCTCCAGAAGCACGTGTTTGACCATAGTCAGCCAGGGGAAGACCTTCAGATAGCAGTGGAGCGCTGCTTCTATGTGGACAACTGCCTGAAGAGCCTGCCCTCCAAAGATATAGCCAAACACTTAGTCGACCAGTTGCAAGCAGTGCTAGCTGCAGGCGGGTTTGAACTTCGTCAGTGGGCTAGTAACACTCCTGAGGTCATTAATCATTTGCCAAAGGAATTAAGGTCAGGCAACAGTGTGCTGTGGCTTAATGGGTCAGGGGCAGACCCTCAAGAGCAAGCCTTGGGACTTCGCTGGTCATGTCATTCTGACACCCTAGGATACAAATGTCGCCTGGTGGAATATCCCATCCCTACTATGAGAAATATATACCGAGTGCTGGCCAGTCTGTATGACCCTTTAGGCTTCCTTATCCCCTTTACCACTAGGGCCAAGACTTTGGTGCAGCACCTGTGGAGTAAGCAGAGAGAATGGGATGACCCATTCCTGCCAGATGATGCCCTCCAGGCATGGTCGGCATGGGTAGAAGAGCTTCAGCATCTCCCACAGGTAACCCTGCCTCGCTGTTATGTAAGCCCTGCAATCGACCGTTCCAGTAGTCACCAAACTATACACATCTTCTGTGACGCTTCGGAGCGAGCATACGGCTCTGTTGCTTACCTACGGAGTGAAGGTACCAAGGGACAAGTGGAAGTGGCATTCCTGACTGCACGATCAAGGGTGGCCCCCAAGCGTCAGCTATCAATGCCACGATTAGAGCTGTGCGCTGCATTGACGGGCAGTCAACTAGCAGCACTTCTGTTGAAGGAACTTACCATAACTATACACGATGTGATTCTCTGGACTGATTCCACGACCGTGCTCACCTGGCTCCAGTCTGATTCGTGCCAGTTTAAAGTGTTTGTCGGCACCAGAGTGGCAGAAATCCAGGAGCTGACAGATGCTGGAGCCTGGCGTTATGTTGATTCGGCCAGTAACCCAGCAGACGACATAACCAGAGGGAAGACCTTGAGGGACCTGGCAGGAAGAAACCGTTGGCGAGATGGACCATCATTTCTGTTGCATTCTTCAGAATTGTGGCCCACCAAACCAGCTACAGGTGGTCAGGGAGATTCCACTGAACTACGGAAATCCACCTGCATTGGTCTAACCAAGGTAATTACTAACCCCCCATTGCCAGATTATTAGCAGTTTTCCTCCTTCAGGAGTCTGGTCGAGGCAGTCGCCTTATCCCGCCACGGGGCGGCAGGTAATCATCCTGGTCCTTCCGCTGAAGACTATCAAGCAGCAGAGAGAGAAATTCTTAGGAAAGCTCAGTTGGACAGCTTCATTGATGATTACACCTACCTGGCAGCAGGGAAACTGGTATCCTCTACTAGTCAGCTGGTCACACTAGCACCAGAATATGATGCAGCAGTGCGGTTGATCCGTGTAGGAGGTAGGCTCCGCCACAGTGATCAGCTCGAACGTGATGCCATTCACCCAATAGTCTTGGATCCAGCCCACAAAATCACTAAGTTGATAATCCAGGACACAGACAAAAGCCTTAAACATCCAGGTGCAGAACGTCTCTTTGCGGAGCTTCGGCGGAAATACTGGATCTTACACGGACGAGAAGCTGTTAAGCGGCATCAACGTTCTTGCCCCGACTGTCAGAGATGGCGAGCGAGCCCAACTGTACCTAAGATGGCAGACCTACCCCCTGCACGGCTGCGGTTGTTAAAGCCCCCCTTTTTTTCAACAGGCGTGGACTGCTTTGGGCCCTTCATGGTACGGATTGGGAGGCGCAACGAGAAACGTTGGGGGATATTGTTCAAATGTCTGACCACTAGAGCTGTCCACGTAGATATTTTATCCAACTTGGACACCGACTCATTTTTAATGGGCCTTCGCCGATTTATTGCCCGAAGAGGAAAACCAGCAGAACTCTTATCGGATCAGGGCACGAACTTTAAAGGAGGTGAGAGAGAGCTCCATCAGACATTTCAGTCATTGCACCCCATACTACAACAGCAATTAGCTAAGCACCAGATCAAATTCCGATTCAATCCCCCTGGCGCACCTCACTTTGGAGGGGTCTGGGAACGAGAGATCAGGTCGGTCAAGGCCGCATTATATACCACAGTGCAAGCCCAAACAGTTACAGAAGAGGTCCTAAGAACGGTTTTAGTTGAAGTGGAAGGGATTCTAAATTCCAAGCCACTAGGCTATGTATCAACCGATATTGCTGATCCTGATCCAGTTACCCCAAACCTTCTGTTGATGGGGCGGCTTGACCCGTCATTGCCTCAGGCAGTGTACACTGAAGCAGAGCTACTAAGCCGCCGTCGCTGGAAGCACTCACAGGTTCTTGCAGATCAGTTCTGGGTTCATTTCATTAAATATTATCTCCCCGCACTCCAGACTTGTTCTAAGTGGCAAAGGGATGCCCCCCCATTGCAGCTGGGTACAGTAGTTTTGATAATGGACCCGCACCTGCCAAGAGCACTCTGGCCAGTAGGCCGTGTTACCAAGGTCATCCCAGGAGTGGACGGACGAGTCCGAACAGCGGATGTTCAAGTGAAGGATCACAATTACACCAGGCCTGTTGCTCGACTTATCCCTCTCCCTGCTATTCCAGACACAACTTCAGACCCGGACAGCCCCTTCTGAATTATACAAATTTGACAATGCAAATTTGGGGGCGGCTGTGCTAAAGGGCTGCGGGTTTAGTCTGCCTGTTATGCTCAGACTCCCCAGAGTCCCGCCCAGTTCCTGCTCTCATTGGACGACTTCGCCAGACACACGTGACCAATAGGGACTCTGACTGAGGCAAGCGTAAACTGGACGTTATCCCCGCCATGTTTTTCCTTTTCTTCTTTTAGAACGTGGGTTTAGTCATATCGGGAAGGGAGCGATATACCACGCTGGGAATCTTTGATTGTGTGCGTTCAGATACCCGTAAGTTTCTACATGTGCATTGTACAAGAGTGTTTATGTTGGGATATTATATACAGTTAATCATAAATGAGCCCCTTAAGTGCGGCGAACGTTTTATTTTCTAACTTGCTGCGTAGATTTATGTTTCATTTACCTCGGATGTCATGCAATGCCTATGTTTATTTTTAAATAGTTTATATTTACATACTTATTTATCTCAACAAATCTTATTTATATTACTTTGTGTATTATGATTGTTTATTCTATTAAACTTGCGGGATGGCCGCTTAAAGTTACCGTAAGACAATGTTGAAGGTAATATTGTGAACTGTTTATTTGATACTGGACTCTGTATGTATAACGGATTTATATTCTTTATTCTATTTTTGTTATTTCTACTTTCAGGACCACACACACACACATACTAGTACAGAGCCCTTGTTCCAAGCCTTTATTAAAAGTTCTGGAGAATATACTCTTGGCATCTTCATTGGATGTACCACAGCGGCCACACCTCTCTCACCAATCAGTAATAGTAGGCTAGTTCTGCACAACAGGCACCGATCGGAGTCCGAAGATGAATCCGAATTGCTTGCTCCCATGGTAGAGGTTGCAAATCCCCGTACAGCCCCAGGTGAAGAGGGCCAGGCCCCACCAGCCACAATATTAGTATACCGCCCCTGGACAGCAGAAGATAGGGCAGCCGCTCTGAAAGGCATCCCACCCATAGAGGACGGAGTGCCTGAATTCTGGTCCGCTATGATTGAGTTACAGGCCAGTTTTCACTTGAATGGAAGAGAGCTATTCCGCTGTTTTAGACAATTACTTAATCATAAATGGGGCCGGGTGGCTGGAGACTTTACTGGACAAGGAGCAAACAATTTGCCCCTCGGTCACGATGACCCACAATTACAACTAGCATTGGGCGACTTGAGACAGAGACTAGAAACAACATTTACAAGACGAGTTGACTACGGGAGAATAGCCCAATGTAAGCAAAAGGAAGGCGAAGAGCCAGAGGATTTCTTGGACAGGGTACGCCCGTTGTTCAGGACAAACTCTGGGATTCCTCATGGGGAGGACGAGAACGGGGTGTACCAACAACAATTAAAACGGGCTTTCCTAGCAGGGTTAAAACCTGAATTAAAGAAGTATATTGATAAATACTGGGTCCATCAAAACACAGGTACAGTGCAGCAAGCCGTTGAGTATGCCCAACACGCTCAGAAAGCTAAAAAAAAACTAAACCAGAAGCAACATTCGTAGCCCGAGGAGATCAAATAGTGGCGTATGCAAAACTGAAATACAGGAACAGACAAAACCTCGCGCTGACATTGCACTAACTCCAATTCCAAGCCCCATAACCTTATTTGTCGATGGCTCTGCAGCCAAAGACAGATACGGGAAAAATAAGGTTGGATACGCAGTTGTGACTAAAGACAAAGTAATAGAGGCAGGAGCCTTACCATCCACATGCTCAGCCCAAGCAGCAGAATTATATGCTGTAATCAGAGCCTGTGAAATACATGAAGGACAGGAGATTACAATATATACGGACAGTCAATACGTGTTCTCTGCAGTGCACCACCACGCAGCAGTGTGGAAAAACAGAGGGTTTAAAAGTTCTCAAGGAACAACCTTGACACACGCAGCACTTCTACTTCGATTGTTAGACGTTGTACAAAAACCAAAGACACTCGCGTTATGTAAATGCAAAGCACACCAGACTGATAATTCAGAGGAAACGAAAGGCAATGCGTTTGCTGACCAAGCCGCAAAGGCAGCAGCCCAGCAAACGCCAGAAAAAACAGAGAAGGGGTTATTCCTTATAGAACAAGATGTACTATATGATGCACAACAACAAGCTCCTACGTCAGAGAAAGACAAGTGGATTTCGCGAGGAGCCACACAAGAGAAAGACCTATTCAAGTTAGACGGAAAACCTATCTTACCCCGCAGCCTGTATAAAACCGCCGCGGTTGTGAGTCATGGGGTAACCCATGTCTCAACAGGAGGGATGGTACATATAATACAACAACATTTTTACACTATAAATTTTTCCAATTTTGCAAAAAACTACTGTAGAGCATGCCTTATATGTTGTAAACATAATGCGCAGGGCAATCTAAGACTCAAACGAGGCCAATTCCCTAACCCTACACAACCGTTTCAGGCAATACATATGGACTTTGTGGAATTAACATGGTCACAGGGAGTGAAATACTGCCTAGTGATAATAGACACTTTTTCAAAGTGGGTAGAGATATACCCAGTAAAACATTGCGATGCAATCACAGTTGCCAAATGCCTGGTGTCCCACTGCTCATTCTGCCCTTACCAGACGCCTCACTCGCGGAGTAACAGTGGAAGTCCGCTACAAAGGCACGAAGAAACAATAGGTTTTCGTTGTCTCAACCCGGTGAAGAAAATAGCTGAACTGTACTCCTTTAGGATGGCTCTGGTAGGGTGTCCGTGGTGGGCTAAGGGAATATTGGGAAGTCTTTTCTGTCTTATAGTAATGTTGATTCTATGGCTGGTACCAGACACTGAGGTGCAGGAGAGGAAAAGGTGGACTCCGGACGGAGTGCACCTCACTAGCATAAAAGGAGACGAAACCCATCCATTCCTACGGAACTATTGGTATCGATATGTATATGATGTGGTATCCAATAAGAATTTGACTAACTGCTACGTTTGTTCTGTCATGCCACACCACAGCGAAGGACCGACCCTATATGGGGCTACCATGAACATATCACAGGCTAAGTGTGCTTCTTCATTCGGTGGGGTCGGATATCAACATTCTGGCATAAAGATAAATGACACAGACACATATGCTCCCGGCCTACGCAATGGCACATGTGACCGATTATTTTGGATAAATTACAATGTGACAAAAAACCAATGTTACGTTCCCCTTTTCTGTTCTAATGAATCGCGACCCAGCAACTTTTAATCACACTATATGTTTTAATCAAATGAACGGGACTCGCCTTATGGGGAACACCACAAATTGTAATCAGATATTCATTTCAGGAGAAGGCGCCCCAAGCAGGTTGTCAGACACCAGCAATGGTACTTACTGGGTGCAAGGAGTGGCCTGGCTATGTGGAAACAGAGCATATTTTGTGTTGCCACCCAATTGGTTCGGAGTATGCACACCCATCTTTGTATCAGACCATACGTTTGTAATAGTACCCCAAGAACAGAACTCGCGTAAGAAACGACACGTCTCGGTTGAACCACATGACAGTGTGTGGGGAACAGATGTCCCCGCAGACCAAAAACTCTGGACCACAGGAGGGAAAGTGACGCTCTCCCTCTTTCCCAATGTGGGTGTTGGAAAGTTGCTACTCCGTACTGAAACCCTAGCCTATAGGCTAGGTCTTTTCATGAACACCTCTGTTATCATAGATCAACAACAAAATGAAGAACTAGATATAACCAGGCAAATGGTGATACAGAATCGCATGGCGCTAGATCTCCTCACTGCAGCGCAAGGAGGAGTGTGCGTGCTGTTGAACCAAACCTGTTGTACATACATTCCTGATAATGTGCATTCACCCAACATGACTAAGGCAATGCAAAGGCTGAAGGACTTGCAAATTGCTACGACCACCGACACAAGGACGCAGAATGACTATTGGATGTCCTGGTTCACTACCGGGGCTTGGTGGTCCATATTACTCAAATTGAGTATACCATTTTTTGCATTCTTTGTGATGTTCTTCTGTTGTTGTATCACAGTGATACCTTGTTTTCGTATAATGATTAATTCTGCCCTGAGCTCTGCTTTCCGAGCCCAGGAGAATATGTTTTTGTCCCTCACCCAAAACATGGAAACAGATGCAGATGAAGAGGAGCAGGGGTGGATGCATGACGCACCATGACGGACAGGCCGAAATCCACACCGGCATGGCCCTGTCCCGAAGTTTAGAGATGCTACACCCTTGTCTCTTTTTATATCACAGCAAATGTATAATTAACATGATAAACAGGAGGGACTGTTAGAGTGTATCTGTGTATTTTATCATATTATTATCCTCCTATATGTGTACGTGCAACCCTTAACAACTAACCCATGGCCCAGAAAGGGTTGCAGACAAGATGTCCTCACAGGGGCCTACCAGATTGTGACGCAGGAATAAGAGACCTTGAGAAAGGAAACAGATTCTGTCAACATAGCAGGGGGCCCACCTTGAGATATGTAATGCTTTGTATTAACCCTGTTTCACGGAGGCCTCACACAGCATTGACTAGTTTAAAGACAAGACCCATGTAACCCCTCCCCTACCCTATAAATAAAGAAGCCAAGGGACTGTCCTGTGTGACACTCAACAGAGGCGCAGATACTGTCTGTTGCACCTGAAGTGGGCACCCTTGCGCAAGTAAAACAGAAAGACGTGTGCTGTCTCGATTATTCCTGGGTCCTAGAAGTGGAAGTGTGTGAGTGGTAAGCTGCGGCGCTTCCTCACACAGGAGATTGTAGGAGTGAAAGCTACGGCGCTTTCTCCAACATAACTAGATTGTAGGAGTGAAAGCTACGGCGCTTTCTCCTAACAGTGATATATCCTAATCAGTATAATAACAGTCGGCTAAATTCCGCATAGTGATCTCATTAACTGCGTGTTGTTGCTGAAATACATCACACAGACGTCGGGGGAATGTCAAATCATCAGAATATGTAAGATTTATACATTTGGTTAAGTTGAACGCATTTGCTGTTGAATGCAATTCCTATCACATTAACAATTACTGGTTGAAAAATTGCTGTTAGTGTCTTAAATCATACTGCTGTAAAAGTAAAATTTACAACAGAAATCAATATGCTTAGAATATGGGTTAAGATGGAAAATAATTTTTCCATCCCAATCCTAATCATGTTAATGCAAATTTACAGCAGTGTGGATTCTCAGAAAAAAAGGTACTCTGACATAAAGATCAGCAATACAGTGCAAATAACATTTAATTTCACATTTATACAAAAAAAGGACAGGGCATTTCGATGATAAAATCTGTAGTGAACAATAAGTCGCATCAAAACAAAACCTGGAATTCGGTCATGCTACCTTAAGGTTAAACATTACTTTGTGCAAAGTTCCTTGTTCTGAAATAAATACTTTCTGCAATAGCACATCCAACCATATTCACACAGTCTTTATCGTTATTTATTTATTCAGCCGTATTTTTCTTACTGCCAGCATCTCATAAAAAGGGTCAGTGCTCACAGCAGCAGTGATGCTCTGTATCCACTTGTCCTTCTCCTCAGGGGTTGGCGCCGAGATGCGGTACACCACATGATTGCCCTCTACCAGGCGGCCGTCCGCCTCCATTTTGCAGGCTTTCATCAGCTGTCTGCTGTTGTTAGGGATGTACAGTTCAAAGCAGTTAGGCTTCCTGAGATCATTCACCTCACGGATGCTCAGATTCTCCAGCGGAATGATCACCCTGGGTTTCTTATCCGTAGTATGTTTAAAGTAGTAAAGGCAGTTATCCATCAGGATGAACCACCGCCTTTTCCATGTTTTCACCCGTCCTCCTCCCATTTTGAAGAGCCAACCCTCTCTGTCAGGGTTGAAGAAGGCATTGTTCCCATTGTCTTCAGGAATCTTGAATGGCTCATTCTTTATGCTCTTATAAAGATTTCGGAGGAGTTCATCTGGCAGGTTGCCTCCATCATTGATTCCTCGATTCATGGAGATGAACCTGTCCACACTGGGCTTGTCTCACACATTTGGATTATGAAGGCTAGTGTTTAGCATGATTATGGAAAATGAAAGTACATAGCAGGTGTCAATGTTTTGGAAGACTCCAGGATTACATTGACAGTACCTCTGCGCAAAGGCCTCCATCATCCTGTCAATCTTTTGTGCTTCTCCTGGCAGACGGAAACTCCAGAGGAACTGCCTGAGAGCCTGTACCAGGTTGAACCCTGCGAATTCATGAAGCCCAAGAAATGTTTGGAGGACTTGGATATTGAAGTCGTCTCTCTCACCCAGGTAATCCCCAATGGCTGTTTTGTTCAGCCCCTCTCCCTTGTATAGGAGCTGGGCGATGTCCTCAGACGTGTGCCGGAGAAGATTGTTTTGTACCATGAACAGGATACCCTTCTTAGGGTCCATGTTGAATTTCTTTCTTCCCATGGCGACATGCCTATTCTTTTCTAAGATTTGGCTGCATTTGGTGCTGGATTCAAGGCCCTCCACTTCCATGAGGGCCTCTCTCAGCATCTCCCGCAGCCTCTGGATCTCCAGCAGAAGGGCTCCTTTCCTCAGCCGGATGTCCTCAAGTTCAGAGTGCTTCTCTGGACTCAGGTCCATGGAGACTGCAGCAGACAGGAAAAGGAGATCGTCAGCGGGTGTGGAGCTCAGCAGGTTGGCCATCTCTGCCAGTTTGGTTGTTGGTTCAACTCCCATGGCAGAGTAATCGTAACATTGTTAAGCCCTTGAGCAAGTCCCTTAGACCCAAGTGCTCTGACCCCAAACTCTCCTCACTTCGGACAAAAGCATATGCTGAATATATGTAATCCCAAAGGGCAGTTACAGAAGACCCCAGGACCGGAGTAACGTGGGAAGCAATTACTGATGCCTGGAAGCTTTGGGGCATGCAAATAAACTGCATCCAAAGGCAAATGGCTAATAAAGAATGCTTTGAATGCCAGGCATTCGTCCAGCAGTGAGATCGTAGAGATAATGAATAAAGATAGAAAGTGTGAATAAAGATAAAACATTTTGATTGTATTTGCGAAGCGATGCTGGATGCGCTGAGCTCGCCGGGAAGGTCATGTGGTCCGCATTCCCTCCCCATGCACACGTGATCAGCTCAATCACAGCGAAATTGTCGGTTTGCTGCCCTTCAGGGAAACAATCTAAAGGGTGTTACGGGAAAAGTAATCGATGCAAGAGCCAATGATGTTCTCCTGGTGCCTACCCGTGTTTATGTTATCGTTACTGACACAAACAATGATGAACGATAATAAGCATTTATAAGCCATGATGACCGCACCATTAACGTGGAGTTGCACTAACGTCTGTTTTTATAGCTAACCAACAAGTCAACGTCTCACCCTGGTAATGCAACAGCGCCGTTTAAACAATACGTTTACACCGATCAGTGGCCTGTACTACGAATCAGGGTTACTGGCTTATCGGGGTAACTTGACGGATTTAAGGTACCACAGTTTAAATGAATTTCATATTTGTTCATCGGGATGCCTGAATCGGTGCTAATCAGTACTACGATGCCAGTTATGCAATGTAGTTTTGATAAAAACTTTTCTGTCATTTAACATAAGAGGAAAAAAATAATTATACTGTAGTCAAATTGGCTAATATAAAATGGTTTAAAACTGTGACAAATTTTGCCTTTTTTTTACAGTGTATACTTCCAGTCACAAGGTAGCAGATACGGATTTCTGAAATAGCAAAGATAAAGGTCAATGATTAATATCCCTCATCTCTTTTAAAACGATAGGTAAGATGCTGTTTTGATATCCTGTCTAGGGTTGGAGTGTAACAGTATTCACGGGAAAGGGGAATGGGATAAAGGGACAAACAGGGTGAGGGCAAGTAGGGAACACCAGTGGACAAAGGGATATTTTTTGTATTTTCATTTTTTTTCCATGTATAATACTGACACTGAACAAATAACCCAGTGCAAAAGACTTTGGGACTGACCACAGCCAAAATAACAAACAAAATCCCCAACTATCAAGTGCGACCCACAGCTAATCTCACCTAAGTGCAAAAGAAAAGGAAACCAAAAGACAAACACTCCACCTCACTCCCTAACCAAATAAACAGAGTCCAACACACACTTGCAAAACAAAATAGCAGTCACTGCCTACACAGCAATACAATCACACATACATAACTTACACACAAGTCAAAGCAACGAGGGGGCTAGTGAAGACGTAAACTAAAGAAAACCAAGCGGGGAGACAGCAAGCCAAACTGAGGTCGCGGGGGGGACCGGAGCCTGTCCTTGGAACAACAGGCGTAGGCAGGAACCAACCCTGGGCAGGAGTCAGCACTCTGCAGGGCGCAAACACTCACAACTCAGATTTGCCAATTAACCTACCCTGCGCACTTTTGGACTGTGGGAGGAAACCGGAGCCCCAGGTGGAAGTCTTTCCCCATTTACCAGATTATATTGCCAGAAGACTGAAAATTGGATATCAAATACTAGAATGACATAAAAACAAAAAACAAGTTTGCTTGTAATGAGACGCAAAACAGAAGATTATCTCTTTTTATATTTTGAGAAAACATTTTAACATTTATCCAACCGGTCAAATGGTTTAATACTTCATACAGCAGCATTTCTAAACTCATTCCTCAGCCCACCAGACAGCTCCACGTTTTTGCTCTGTCCCAGATCCCTGCATGCATGAACCAAACAGTCACCTTTTACTTCTGTGCTGAGAGCTTGGACAGAGCAAAACTGTGGATCTTTGCAGTGGGGTCCAAGGACTGGCTTGAGAAACCCTGGCATAGAGGAGACTGCAGTGAGAGCCAAGAAAAAAAGAGATTAGAGAGGAAGGTAAAATGCTTCCATTAGCATGGCAAATAAGCTGCAAGTACAGACCCTGTGCTTCCATTACAAACAAAAAGCCTGTATGACCCTCCTAAACACACGTCAGATTAACTTAATCAGGGGAAATAAGCATAAAACTTGGCAAAGACTAGACTATGAAAAAGGAAGGTGAACATCATACTTACACGAACTTCTGGTAAAGCAAATGGACAAACCCCTTTTAACTGAATGAAGTTACTTAAAAAAATTAATAATCCAAAAATAAATCAATAAAAATTAAGAAAAACACAATCATGCTTTGAACTAATACTGCAGTCAGTCCTAAATGTTCCCATGACATTCTTTTCGTCACGACGCACACTCGGTACATACTGGTTAAAAACCATTTATATTCCTTCATGTACCAGTCTATGATGGAGCACCCCAACCTGGGCCACCCATCCAACATGGCAGATTTCTGCCCCCTGGCCCCAGAGACTAGCAGACCAACCTCTGGAAACAGGGAACCAGGGGGACATGGGCCGCTGACTGGATGGGCGGCTCCAGAATGAGGTAGAGCAGAAGGTAGACTCCACAGCAGAGGACCGAGGAATGTAGAGCAAAACCAGGGAACCTGAAGTGGCAAGAACACAAACCAGGACAGACATATAAAACCAAAGCAAACGCATCAGTGGCACAGCCCACCAGCTTGTGAAAGATGGCTACCTGGCATCATGAATCCCTTAATCAAAAACCTTTGTGATGGCAACTTTGCCACCCAGGACTGATCCCTCCTAAAGACCTCAAGTTTCAATGCAAGGTTTCTGAAATGTTTTGAAACATCAGTCCATGTGACTGCTGTGGTATTGTTCCAGGCAGGGAAAACAACTTAGGAGAATATTTCCGTGCATGTTGGGTGTTTGTGGTACTGTTGGGCTGAGGGGGTAATTGAGTGACAATTAACCTTTGAGATCCAATTATATTATTTAAACAGGTTAGTAGTTAGACAGTGTGATTTAGATGAGGATAAGGATGTTTTATTGTCATTACAAAACGTGTTCTACATGAAGGGAACAAAATGAGGCACTCAGATCCAGTGTATTAGCAAAAATAAAATAGAAATAAAATCGAAAGAACAATACAATGAATAATATGGTAAAAATTAAAGTAAAATAGAATAAAGACATTAAGATAAATTCCATTAAACCCTCTGGGCCAGGCGCTCTGCCACTCTGCATTGTATTCTTTGCATGTACAACTTTGTACTCCATAATTTTAATATTTTATCACGAAGCCTGAAGAGCAATATGAACTGTATCATGCTTTAAGTAAATTGTCTCATCCTTTATTTGACTAAAGTATATTTAACTTCTACAGAACTTTGCAGGCTCATCTAGGATGGAGAATTTCTGCTGCTGAGCGCATTAGAAGAGATTCTCAGAGGGAGATACGAGTCCTAGGTGCCTGCTGGGTACATATTGAAGACAGAGTTAGGACCGACTCCAATAATTGTGCACTGTCTCCCAGATTAGAGGAAAAAAATGTATTTTACTGAAAATTTCATTTATGAAATTTTACCTTAGACTTGGTCAGCAGCCTTGTGGATAAATTTCAGAACTACAGACTGTCTGTGGGTTGGGGGGGACAAGCAGGTTGGCCGGTGGGGGCACGCGGAATGCTCCTGGGGGTGTGGTGGGTGTGCTTATATGATTTACAGGAGCCGAGGCTAACAAAGGCACTAAACTGCACAAACAGCCTCATGTACGAAGTTTTACATGAAAAGGGGCCATGGGCTTGTTGGCACTATGTTTCTTAGCAGACTGACTAATACAGCCAACTGGACCCGTCTACCTCTTCAAAAACATCAAAATGGGGTCAAAATGGCCCCATCTGTGTTAATTTGCATCATTAATTATGGCATAAATCAATACATTCCAGATGAATTTTAAGGAAATTTCAACAAAAGCCTGTAATATCATTTTCGACCACCATGTGACACCACAAGCCGTTGGAAAACCACTAAGATGTCAAAATGAGATTTGGCAGAACTGAAAATATGATGTTAAATGTATCACAGTGCAATAGTTTTAAAAATAAATCAATGACTTTGCATGACAATTTTATGTGTTTTGTCAAATAAAAAACCTGAAGTATTTGAACAATTTTATGTGTTTTGTCAAATAAAAAACCTGAAGTATTTGAACATGAACTGATACTGAGCAAAATATTACCTCTTACTTATATGAAGGTTCGCATTATCTATGATGTAGAATAAAAGACACGAGTAAACAATCCATTTCTTTGTTTTAAAGAAACAGATTAGCTAAGAAAACCAATTCCCACCCTGTGGAATCAATGTGCATCACCTGTCTGTTTGTGGCCAGTGGTCCGTGCACAATCTGCCACTGAAGATCCACCGTGTGCTTCTCAATGGGGGGCTTGTACAGGGACCTCCAACATCCCCGCGGGGAAGATCCAGGCCTCAACACACCTGACCACCTAGAATCCGCCAGTCCACTCAGTGCCCGAAAATGCAGCACTTTAACACAAGCCTGGTACAGACCTTTCTCAGACAAATCTCTAAGAGCCACCTGCTGAAGAGACACGAAAGAGAGCAGCAAACCCACCTCCTCCCGATGACCCTCTACAGCAGGAGGGAAAAATGGGGACTACTGCCTCCTCCCAACTCAAGCACATTCTTAGTTGCCTCTGGTAGCGTGCAGACAATGTCCTCCAAAGCTCTCTGAAGAAGTCTGGGGGAGGGGGAAACATTTCCGCATGTAGGGGGCCAGTGGCATTTAATTATTTACAGAAAATTCCATAGAGCCAACGTAGGAACCTGAGGTCAGTTTAACACAGGTCACTGTCCGTGGTGCTGAAACCTTTACTTGATGGGCTGGTCCTGAACGAATACAATGGCTGGCCAGCGTGCCTCACTATGTGTTTCCACTGACTGACACCTTCACATGTAATGTGATTGCTAACAATGAGGAACATTTTACAAGTTACTACAGGAAGCAATATTTACATGCCTGTAGCTTTCATTTCTCACCACAGAAACCCCAAAAAAAAAAGAAATAAGAAATACATTCATGTTATATCCAATATATCACTTGCTCATTTAAAATCACAAAACATATCTGACTGTTAATCTCTATGTTTTAATAATTTCAATAGCATTGCGTGATTTGCTTATTTTTTTCAAAAGCCACTGTGGAAGCGAAATTTAAAGAAGTTTGGTCCTCTTATAACAGCATTGGGTAAGAGAGCCGAGGGCTGCTGGGATTGTTCTCAATGTCTTGTTGGTGCCGTGTGGGTTGTGCTGCACAAACAGCTTCAAGTTATGAGATAACATGAGCAGATGCCATTACGTCATTAGTGCTACACAAGATATTGTCATGACCTGGCTCAAGGCCATAAGAAAAAGTGGACCAGTGTTAAATCACTGTGACCTCACACCTCTTCAGATTGCAAGCCCATTTAAATGGCACAGAGGTACACAATGGGTGGCCTGTATCTGCCTCACTTAATGTGCACCAAAGACCTCATATGAGGACCACAAGAGCCACCCCAGATTTACCCACCATCATGAGAAAGACTAAGATCAACATGGATCAAATGGCCTATTTGGGTGTACAACCACCCCCAGACCACTCTGACTGGCTTTGGGTTTTTGAGACAATATGAGAAGGGCAGGTGCCCTTTTACGTGGAATGTCTCCCATTCCTGTTATTCCTTCTTCCTCTTTTTGTTTTCTTCAATTGCCAACAAGAGAAATTAATATGACAATGCCAAAGCATCTGTAATTGCAACAATTTTCTAGGAGAAGGGGTGTGTTTTTTGACACAAGTGCAGGGGTGCCAATATTTTTGGCCATGACTGTAATAGTTATTTGTGATTTGTAATAATTATTTAATTTTATCGATCCATCTACTTACCTACAGTAAAAAATGTACTGTTGGATGTAATTAATTTCAAGACTAGTGGTTACATGAAATTACTTTCTAAGAACATTTTATTTTGTAATTCAAATTTTTCTTATTTTTCTAACCAAAAAGTTACAGCACTCTCATATAATACACTTCAGCCATTCACATTTATAAAACAATATGACCAATCACTAGTTCAACCTCCCAGCCATTTATCCTTCAAAAACATGGCCCTAGAAACATTCCCACATTTTCATTATACCTCGTTTCCCATTTAGTTTGTCCAACATTTTTTCATATGAAGCTGCCTTAATCATCTCATCGGTCCATTCCTTTATATTGGGGATTGTTGAGGATTTCAAATGCCTTAATATTACCCTTATGGCAGTTATGAGTCCCACCATTACAGCCTTAAACTGTTTATTATTCCCCTTTGGCAATTCCGCTCTATCTCCTAGCAGACAGAGTCGGGTTTGCGGGGTAAAGTAAAGCCTAGCCATTTGTCCAGGAGACCAAGAACTCTACCCCAAAATGGATATACCTGAGAGCACTGCCACAGCATGTGTAAATAAGCCCCCACCTGCCTTCCAAAATTCCAACACTGATCAGTATTAATTAGTCCAGTTCTATTTAGTCTAACTAGTGTCCAGTACTATCTGTGTATAATTTTATACTGAATAAATGTACCTTTTACTTCCCTATAATATTTCCCCACTCTAGAAAGTATTCTTGACCATTCATCTTCTGTATTTTAACACTTGTGACTCAATGCCTCAGTTGCAAAAACTCCCAAAAACTCCCTCCTCCTCCTACATCATACTTACTCTTTAAGTCTGATTATGACATAAACATCCCATTTACGAATAAATCCCAAAGAGTTTTCACCCCTTTGGGTTGCCATTGTTTCCATACTTTTTCCTATTTGTATTTGAGGATTGTGCCAAATTGAGGAATATGGCTGCATGTCATGTGATACTTTAAGCTTCTTATGTATTTTGATCCATATATTCCTCGAAAAAGATATTATCGGGTTTGTGTTTCTTATATTGTCCCCCCATTGTGACAGAATGTGCAGAGGTTGAAATAGTGAAGCCAAATTGCTCTCGATAGCTATCCAGTCCACATCAGAATTCACATTCTTCCAGTGATAGTAGAGTTTGGCTATTTCAAATGACATGCTATATAATCTAACATCTGGCAATCCTAGACCTCCCTTGTCTCTGGGCGAAGTAATTTTAATCCTAGGTTTTTTCTTTCCCAACAAAAATCTTTTACTATACTCTCGTACTGCTTAAATATCCTTTGCGGAATATTAAATGGAAGCATCATAGAGAGATAATTAACTTGAGGCACCACAACCATTTTAGTAACATTAACCTTCCCCCCATAAGGATAATTTCAATGCTTTCCATTTGTCCATATTAGGTTTAATTTTGTTCAATGAGGGTTCAAAATTCTGAATTATTATTTTGTCAATATATAAACAGATTTAAATTTCATGTTTATAGTTCAATTTTATGTTATATAAACAAAATAATTTTAATACAGTGCATTTTTTTTATTAATTCAACAGCACCCATGTTCAATCCACTTAAGTTTGGAAGGTGTATTGGAAGGTAACGCAGATATTTCTTAAGTGGGCATCCAGAGATATCGTCTCCCCTCCAAACACCCCTTTTCTCCACTAGTTCTGTATGGAGCTCGACAGGAGGAATGGAGAGGTAGAGAAAGGGGTTAGTCTCACACATAATGTAATGCAAAATAAAGAGTAAATACAAGTGCCATGAAGCAGAATTGAGCTCCAGCAGGCCTCGACTTACAGTAAAGGAATTGTAAGGCAGACATGCTAACAAAACAGCTTTACATTCCCAATTCCAAACCATTAATGGGCAACCTTAGAGTGACGACGGCTAAAAAAAACCTTAGCTATAAGCAGGAATGAAACATTGTGAAAAGCCAAGACTCCACATGAACATGTTCTCCCCCTGCAGAGTCAGATCACGCATTTGAAGTGTTCCCAGGTGTTTGTGTGTTTTAGGTTCCTGTTAGTGAGGGGTCCTTTGCCGTTCTGTCTGACATCCAACAGAAAGTCCACTGTGTCTCTGCAACTTAAGCTGAGTCAGTGTAAGTGTGTGGCTCAGTAGCTCAAGTATTTGGGCTTGTAATCCAAAGTTTGCTGGTTTAAATCCAGCTTCAGATGGATAACTGTATGTTTATGGGCCATTGAGTTATGAAAAATAATCAATGTAGTGAATCACTATATTCTCAAATTACTTGTTGTACTTTTATGAACAACACTAATTATTAAACATACAAATCTGCATTGGCAGAATGAAGAATTAACAATGAAAATAAACTATCATTTAAGAAACTGTGGAAAACTGAATATACAATATTTGTAAATTGAAGGAAGAGTCCATTAACTTAAAACCGTTTTTTGGTGGATTCTTTTTTTTTTACAGTGTATGACGCGCTTGAATTCACTGAGCTCAAGTGAATGTGAAAATTAATACATTTACATCTTGTATGTTTCATGGCTTCACTGTATTTCCCTCTGGAATGATCAGTTTCATCTAACTGCTGATGTTAAAGGCAGAGCTGAAATTTAGTTTAGTCATGACCTCAAAATTTAATTGAGTAGGTATTCTGTACAACCAGACGGAACTGCTGGTTGGGCTGGTCATCACCTGCATTTTCTAAGTGATGTCTAAATGTAAAGTTTCAAATTGCACAATATATATTAATCTGTTTTTAATGTTTTTACAAAATATTTTTTATGTGTTTACATCTTATATTTTGTATAATGTGCTTGTACATTTGATTCTTCCTTGATTTTGGTGTAATGAAGTGTAACTAGTGAAAAAGAGAGAAACGTTTGGGAAGCATTATTGAGCTGATTGTCCAGAGTCACTTGGGTGATAATTAAGGTCAATATAAATCACCTATTACCCACTGTAATCCTTTGTATTCCCCCCGCACACTCTGTTAACAAAATAAGAGGGTTGAAGTTAAATCAGGTTAAAAAGGTAAATTTGATCCTCCCCGATCGCGGAAGATGCGTTCCAGACCCATCAGTGATAGGTGAAAATCCACGATACAGAAGGATCATATAAATCTTTTTTGAAGTTTAAGCCTTAAAATACCCCTCCCACATGCTTTAAACACATGTAAACTCATTAAAACAGCACATATATCAGTATGTCGGGCTAAGGATATGAGTGACATAATAATAATAATAAAAATAAATAATAATATGTAATATATATATATACACACACACAACTTTCTCTCTATATACATAATGGAATATATAAAAATAAAAACATATATGGCTCTTACACATTCTTTTCATCCTTCTTCATGTAGCGTACTGTTGATTCATTCAAACCATAATGGCGAACGCCGTCCGCATAACGCTTTCCTTCCTGAAGCACATCCAGAAGTTTTACCTTCTCCTGAATGGTCAACGTCTTCCATCGTAGGGCTTAGAACAAAACGAAAACAATCGGACCGCAAACAATGTACGGGATACGCAGAGAATTGTGAGGCGTCGGAGGAAAATCCGCGATATAGTGGGGAAATCGCTGTAATGTGAAATCTGCCAATCCTGGTTTTCAGCACCATGGACAGAAACCTGTCGTTTATAGGGACCAATTATGCCCATTTTCACTGTTCATAATTGGATTTTTATGGTCTGCTAGAATAGATTCACCCTTTTAATAGGTGATATCCTAGAATCCAATGTATTATTGCAGGGCTGTTTTCATTTGATGTTAACCAAATGTGATATATTTATTTTTACTTTTGATATCTCGTCCTTTTCCCCTTATCTGATAAGAGCCGCTGTCCGCTGAGACAAGCTGGTGTGTTTTTACTGCTCACTGAAAAGTGGGTGGTGCGGACATTGTGTATTACATCACACTATGAGACAGTCACTGATTGGTGGGCTCTGAGGGGGCGGTGTGACCAGAAAATCATCCATCAATCAACCCAGGATGGGGGGCCAGCCTATCGCAGAGCACACTCACACACCATTCACTCACACATGCTCTCCTACGGGCAATTTAGCAAGTCCAATTAGCCTCAGCATGTCTTTGGAATGTGGGGGGAAACCGAAGTACCCAGAGGAAACCCCACGACGACATGGGGAGAACATGCAAACTCCGCACACATGTGACCCATGCGGAGACTCGAACCTGGAACCCAGAGGTGTGAGGCAACAGTGCTAACCACTGTACCGCTCCTGAAAATCATGAACTATTTTAAATGTTGAAGTGTTTTTGAAATATTTATTAATTTTAAATATTTATTAAATCAAAACATTGGGCAGTATACATGTTATAGCTACTTATTAATGAATAAGCAATATAATAAGATTCAATTTTGCTTTCACTACTTAAAGCGCCAGAACAACGTATTTGAAAAATTCAACAGCAATATCCCTTACCAGAAATCAGGAACAGGTTAAGAAAATCCACAGACTTCGTCGCGAGCAGTTTAATATACGAACTATTTCCTTCTACCCGACTCCACACACCAATAATATCACTGCGCAGCAGATATCGCCAGGGAGCTCGCGCTTGTGTCTAATGCGCAGTGATACGAGTAGTATACTTCGATAGAAGCCCGACATTTCTACGGCTGATATTTCCAAACCTGAACAACTCCCAGCAGAACTTTGATGAATAGATAACATTAAGACCCCTCTAAAATATATTTTTATAGTTTTGGGGTGAACCTCCCATTTAAACGAAGTACATCGTGGTGCTCATGAATTTGAAAGCCTAGATGCCTCATCTCGCTTTTCCACAACGTGTCAGCAGCGCCACCATCTTGGAGCGGTAATTAGACATAAACAAGCAACATGTCAGGGTGTAGATGGAAAGATCTTTTAGCCATAACTTCTTTACTAATTAACGCATTTATATCTTACAATTATGTAGAATAAATAAACAAGCCCACCACTACTGCCCCCCCGCCAAATTTATGTAGTACTGCTCATAGTATTCTCAACAAAAACTAATGCTAGTATCCCGTCAGTGTCACAGGCTAGTAAACATGTTATGTATCTTATTTGACCGTACCGCAGATTTTTTTACCTGTGAAATGTGGTTCCCTGTTTTCTAGTTTTAACATTCCTCATGTTGTTGCAGTTTCGAAAATAGTCGGTTCACTAAGTCATATCTATGAATCCTCTATTTCACAATTACCATGCCAACATCGCGTATCGCCCAAGGAGGCACACAGGGTTTCAAATCTATGGTGGTGCTGCCTACGCTACTACCAGTCACATGACACAGGAGCTACCGAATACCCGCCAATCGGGAGCCGGCTAGATCAACCACGCCCACCCGTCACATAGAGGAGAGTGAGGCGAAAGAAGCGAATCAATTTAAAAATGTCACCATTAACGCGGTATTTAGTAGTCTGGAGATATTTTACTTTAAGCAAGGCACAAAATAAAGTTGTAGTATTTGTAATAAAATTTAAAGATTAGCCATCCCCAAGGAGCTGACAGGAAAGCCAGGTACAGGTTTAGTCCTCCTTAATCAGCTTGTCGGTTACTAAATGTCGGCAAATAAGCTTGCCTTTTTCTGTGATTTTTTTTTCAGTTTAATTGACACTTAACGAAGTAATCTGAGACCTGAGATATAACATTAGCAATGATGGTCATTTTTTACACTCATGGATTTTAACATTGAGGACGTGTGTCACATGTCATTTTCACATAGAGGGAGTTTAATTGTTTTTATCTGTGTCTGTGTATCAACATATGTCTATTTAGTTATGTCACTGAAATGTATGATTAGTATTGACATTTCCATAGACTACTATGTTTTAATAAAAATGTATGATCCTTTGGGAGTTGGGCAATAGAACGGAATTGTAAAGTATCAATAAGAAACACTATTAATGAAGTAGCTGCCATAACCTTTTGCTTTGTATGAAGTGTGCATACAAAACACAAATAATGCAGTTGTACTGTTATGTATATAATTTAAAAGGTATACTTGCCAGCAAAAGATTGAGTTAATAAAATTAAATGAAAAGTATTAAGACCCCTTGTCATTCATAGTATTATATACTTCTTAATTTTACAAAGACTTTTTTCCTATCATATTTTTAAGTTTTTGAAGTTTATAATCTGGAAAACTGCTGCCTGGGATCAACTATCCATTCTTGACTCTTGGAATAGGAATTGAAGTTGAATAAAACAGCCTGCATGCAGCACCCTCTTGTGACATACAGTAATATGGAAAACAGAACAATTACTAACTGAACGCAACATCCCCCCTTTACTTATGTATTCTTCTTCCTGCAGCAGCACTGTATTCTATAAAAGACACGCTGTCACGATCGCGGTCGGGCGAAGCGGCGATCGTGCGGGCAGGCGTGGAAATAGCAGGCAGACAGGTGAAGTCGGGGCAAAACCAGGGATTTAATGGGCGAACGAGGACTGGAAAACATAGCACACCTACAAACATCAATGACGGACAAGGGAAACCGGGGAGACCAGGACTTAAATACACAGGACTAATCAAAGTAACTAGACAAAGCTGGAGACGATCAGGGAAATACACGTGGGTAATCAGGGGGCGTGGCACACATGAGGAGCAGACGAGCCGGGCATGACACACGCCTTACCTGTAACATCCATCCATTTTCCAAACCGCTTATCCTACTGGGTCGTGGGGGGTCCGGAGCCCATCCCGGAAGCAATGGGCACGAGGCAGGGAACAACCCAGGATGGGGGGCCAGCCCATCACAGGGCACACTCACACACCATTCACTCACACAGGCACACCTATGGGCAATTTAGCAACTCCAATTAGCCTCAGCATGTTTTTGGACTGTGGGGGGAAACCGGAGTACCCAGAGGAAACCCCACGACGACATGGGGAGAACATGCAAACTCCACACACATGTGACCCAGGCGGAGACTCGAACCTGGGTCCCAGAGGTGTGAGGCAACAGTGCTAACCACTGCACCACCATGCCGCCCCTACCCGTAACATTTCTTCCTTTAAGGTCACTACACCCCAGACAAAACAATAATGTAAGTTCAACAAAACACATTGTGCTTGTGCCTTCCTGTAACTGCACAACCTTTTCACTATGAACTGCCTGTTTTGCTTCCAACAAAAATCAATTACAATTAGAAATGTTCCATTCACTGAGGACCACAGTAAGAGGATCTATGAACAACTGTTATATATTTTACACTGAATCTCTCTTTTCCTTTAAGGTATCTCTTTCTAACCAGAAAATCACGCTCAGAACATGCATTTCATTTCTTTGTTTAATTCTGTGAAGTTCCATAGTCCTTGAGCCGATGATGGTTTGTGTGCCCTGGCTGCACAGCTTCCAGTTCCTTAGGCCATTCCAAGCTCAACTGTTCTTTCAGGACCAGTCTTTGGCAGGGCTGGAAATTTGGGAAGTCCACTGGGTACTGAGGCCAAATGGGCAGCATGCCATGCTTTCCCGTCAGCCAGGATGGGTCTCGATGGGTGCAGAGAATTTCTAATGCCCTTTTTGCACATGCGCTGGTTTCCACAGCCGCACTCTGTGCCCTTCTCTGAATGAGGGAGTGCGAGCTCCCTGTCTTGCATCACAGTACTGTTTCATGTGAGATTGGCAAAGAGACACCCAGCAATGCACTTTATTATCATGTCACTTAATTATCACTTATGCCCCTTCAGTAGCAGGCCAAGTACAAACACTACACAAGCAGAGTATTCTGTGGGGAAAAATTTATGTCCTCAACTGCTGAGAGCAGCGTGCTCTGTGCTCATTACATCTGTGAGCTCATTACTCTCTGTAGTGCTTTTCAATGCTGCATTGAGCAGCTACCAGGATGTTATGCTGCCTCTGAGGATAACTGTTTGTTTAGGAGTAGAATAATTCAGAATAATTCAGAAGATGGATACAGATTTTCTCTTATTAAACAAGACACTGGCTCACTCATAATTGTCCAGTAAGAGGTAAGGAGCATTCCTATTGAACAATCATGACTTCTAGCTTAAGTTAACTCCGCTAACTGAGAAATCCTGCTTAGTGGAACACCTCCCTGGTCAGAAGAGAACAACTACAACAACCAAGAGTCACTACCTGGCTTCTGGTTATTGTGCATTAGCTCGCAGCTCAGACTGGGAGTCATTTCATAATGAATTGACTCCTCAAGACCAAGCCTTGCAGTGGACTGCAAAGCATCCAGGGACACTGCGCAGCACGTTAAAGTACAGCTGTTATGGAGTGACCACTAAACGTAAAAGTGGAAAAATAAATCATTTAAAAAATTTTAAATGAATAGTTAAGGAAGATGTAGCATTTGATTATGTCCATGCATTTTATAATCTATTCAGTACAGGATCATAGGGGAGTCACAATAGGACATACTGTAAGGAAGGGGAATATTCTGCCAAGAAGGTCAGTGCATCATAGGACTCACTGACAGACACAGACACACACAGGCACAAGGAAACAAGCAGCAGAACATGCATATCACATGCAGAGCTCAGCCATGATGTTAAGAGCACGACACCCTGAGCCAACAAGCCTGTAGGACCTAAGAACAAACTTAGATTTGGGTTTAAAGTTTTCTATCTGGGATTTTCTTGCTGTTGGTACTACAGCCAGACACACTACAGTCTGTAGTCATGATCCTCGTTCCCCAGTAAAATACTATTATTTTCTTTCATGCGTACTTTGACAAAGACATCAGCTTAATACAATGCACAAGGCTCACAAGTTGAAACTTCAAGAATAGGCACAGACCATGACATCACCTTAAAACCAGCTTGGAAGGTGATGAAATTGTAACCTGGCTGTCTTCATCGCCTGATTTAATCCCCATCGTTAACTATGGGGCCTTAATGTAGCATAAGATTAACCATGATCACAAACATTACACTTCTCAGAGTGGCATCTGGGAGGTTGTCCTGCCTGCTTGTAAGTGTGTGTGTGTGTGTGTGTGAGTGTGTGTGTGTGTGTGTGTTTGTGTGTGTGTGTGTGTGTGAACTGATACCAGGCTCATGATGGTCATTGACAAGAAAGGGCATTAAACTTGGCAAAAGGGACCGCAAAGAATGGCAGATTATATAAAGAATAACAAATTCAATAACTAACTAAGTCTTCTTTTATTATTGCTTCTCTTAAAAGAAAAGAGAGAAAAATCCACCAGTTTCTTTTGTTTTCGTTTGTGACTAATTTTCTCTAAAAAAGAATTTACTTTTAGCAAGACAAAACTTCTGAATTCATTTTCTCAGTCTGTCAGTTTGCACGCACACACACACACACACACACACACACACACACACACACACACACACAGTCAAATGCATTCATAAATGTATATATATAGTCAGGAGTGGTACTTTCACCACGATATGTCACCCATGTCTTCGAGTAGTGAACCAGTTTTCAATACAATGGTTAAAAAGGCTCAAACCTTCAGTGCCTCGTTGTGCCATCTCTACCAGTGTTTTTTTTCAACAGGGAAAATACAAGTTGTATGCTGGCTGTCATGCCCTGCTCGTTGGCTCCTCCTGTGTGCCACGCCCCCTGCTTACCCATGTGTGTTTCCCGGATTGTACCTGTGACCGGAGGCAGAGTAATCAGGCGAGGATCCAGAAATGCGCGCAGCCAGAAAGTTTATTGTGATCGCAGAAAGCTATACAATAAAAGGGAAATCCGTAAAGGATGGTCGTAAGCCGTGAGCGGAGGTCGAAAGCCAGAAGGATGGTCGTAAGCCGTGAGCGGAGGTCGAAAGCCGGAAGGTCAGTCCTACACGGGCACACAGGACACGACCACACAGGGGAAGGGGAACTGGAGAAGCCGGGATCAGCAGGTAAGCAGGGTCAGGTACGGGAGTGAGTCTGGGGAAAGGAAGAAGACAAGGTAAGGCGAGCACAATAGGAATACGGAACAGGGAAGGAACTGCGGGACCACGAGAGACAAGTAGTTGCTTGGTAAGGCTCATAGTAATGGCACAATACTTCGCAAGGAGCTGATTGTGCTCCTTGCTTATCTGGGAGTTCTCATTAGAGATTATACGGAACACCTGGGGAACCCTGCCTACTCGGGCGGAGCTGTTGACGAGTGGGCGGCGGGTTCCGCCTGAGAGGGCGTGACAGTACCCAGCTGTGTCTGCTTATTTTCAATCAGTCCTGTGTATTTCAGTCCGTGTCTTACCCGAGTCCTTTGTCCGTCATTGATGTTAGTCAGTGTCTGATGTCTCCTTCCCCGATTCCGGTTGATAAATCCCCGTTTGCCCCGAATCCTGCCTGCTTGCTTCCTGATTCCCCGCTTGCCCGCACGATCGCCGCTCTGCCCGCGATCTCCCGTGACACTGGCCTTAGAAGCACAACTTAAAAGAATAGCTGCCATGCTTCTGTCTAGCATGGCAGAGGGAGTAAAATGGTATGGGACTGCTTTGGTGCTGGTAAGGTGGGTGATTTACACAGAGTACAAGGTGCAATGAAACAGCAAGGTTACCGCTCTGTTTTACAACTCATGCCACCCCCTGTGGTCAGCACTTCTATCAAGCAGCAAGGCTGATTCAGAGCTGGTGAAAGATGAGGAATCCAGAGAACTGTCCTGCTTGACTGGCCTACAGAATCATCACATCTCCAGCCTATCAAGCTCATGTGAGACCAGCTTCACCGTGAGGTCAGAGAAAATACCAAGCCAGTCCCACCTCTGGGAAGAGCAGGATTGAAATTTCCCCTAATATTGTCATAAACGGACAGTTCTAATGGCAAAGGACTGCAAAGCTGTAATTGCTGCAAATATAGTTTTCATACAGATTGATTAATTGAAAATGAAGATGAAACTTATTGCAATATTTATTATATCACAAAGCAGAAGGTAGCAGGGAAAAGTAAAAAAAGAATCACCCCAGATGGGACTTAAAACCACGATATCCAGCTCAGAAAGTCAGGGCCGTGGGCGTTTGGCCAGTGGGGCAACCGGCAGACCTGAGCTTATGACCGGGACACTTGGCTCACAATGGAAGCTCAGCAAATTATAAACAAGCCTGCAAAAGTGACATGAATGGATCTGTGTAATCTATGGTAAAATGCATCTTGGGGCCGAGACACTAACACTCACAGTCGAGGAGAAGATGACATCCATCACTGGATCTCAGTCAAATGCGCTCATCGAATTTCCGCTATGCCTTTGGGATTTAATGTTTTTACTTAGCTGAAGAGCTAACTGCAAACATTACTTGAATGGGAAATAAAAAAAAAAAAACATTTGCATTACAGCAATACGTCACACATGACTATGTAAGGGAATAGATGAAACCCTGAAATGCCGAACCTGAACAAGGTTTTCTGGATTACATTCATAATCCTTTGGATCATCGACGACTGTTCAGCAATAAAACCAATAGGTAATGGACACAATCCACTCACCTACAGTAGAGGGGAGCTTCTCCAACTGCAGTCGTCTATCACCTCAAGGCCGGCAGTTGCTCTTCCTCTGGAGTTTCGCCTGAGTAAAAGAGGTAGGTGAGGAGGTGTACGCTCCAGACTGGGGAGGCGACCCTTCAGACCACCGCTACACCCCATCCTACTGGCCAATGTATGTTCACTCCAGAATAAAATGGACTTATTGCATGCCAAGTGTCGGGTGGAGCGGTATCACCTGTGTTATTGCCCTGACTGAAACCTGGCTTGATGACACCATCTCAGACTCTGAGGTTAGTCTCTATAATTTTATGATCTGGCGGAATGACAGGACGTCTCAGTCAGGTAAGAAGTGGGGTGGTAGGGTCGGCATCTTTGTCAACTAGCGGTGGTACACGAATATTAAAGTACACCGCATTGTTTGTACACCTGACTTGGAGATGCTGATTCTATCTGTACGCCCCTTCTACCTTCCGTGGGAATTCCCTACTGTAGTAATTAGCTGTGTCTACATTCCACCAAGCGCCAACACCAAGGCAGCGGCGGAGCTAGTGTGTGAGGACGCCAGGCACATGATGGCAAGATATCCCGACGCCCCGGAGTTACTGCGAGTGATTTTAACAACTATAATCTCAACTCTGTTTTGCCATCTTTTTATCAGTATGTGGATATTCCCACTAGGAAGCTTAATACTCTGGACTTATGTTACAGTAACATCTCTGACGCCTTCATCGCGCGTGTACATCCTCCACTTGGCCACTCTGACAACAATGTTGTCTTCCTGCTACCTCACTGCAAACCAGAACTGAAGCGCATTAAACCGCATGTGCACCTGGCCACCCTCTGGTCGGAGGAGGCAATTGAACGACTATAAGGTTCACTTGCATGTACAGATTGGGACATTTTCCAGGGTGATCAAAACCATAAAGTTTCTGTAATTACAGACTACATCAAGTTTTGTATTTATTCCAATATTCCCACCAGAACTGTCTGGAGATATCCTACCTACAGACCCAGTATTACTTCCCATGTTAAGCACAGCTTGAAGGAAAACACAAAGCATTTCTATGCAAGGACTGGTCTTCTGTCCAGTCACTCAGTAGACAAGTAAAGAATGAGATAATCAATGCCAAACTCAAATATAAGAATAGACTGGAGCAAGAGTTCAGTACAATGAACACCAAACAGGCCTTTTGGTTACTCACTGGTCAAATACCCTACCATGGCCTTCATCCCATAGGCACTGATCTTACAACTTTTGCTGACTCCTTAAACTCCTTCTATACAATGTTCGATAACCAGGACTACTCTGCTGTCTGTGAGGAGCTGCTCAATGGCCTTCCCTCTGATGATCCTACAAACCCTCTCTTTACTGTAGAGGACGTGAGGCAGCAGCTAAGCAGATGCAAAGCTGGCCAGGCCACCGGGCCTGATCGTGTACCAGCTAAAGTTTTGAAGCTATTCGCCACAGAACAAGCTCCCATCCTTCATTCCATCTTCTGAAACTCATATAGATTGGTGACCATTCCTACAATTTGGAAAACTCCTACCATCGTCCCGGGTGCTAAGAAACCTCTGAGCTAAATCATTACCGGCCAGTAGCACTCACATCGATAATAATGAAATGCCTAAAGAAAATTATACTCCGTATCATCCAGCCAGCTGTCAGACCGCAGCTGGACTCAT
This sequence comes from Brienomyrus brachyistius, assembly GCF_023856365.1. Classification (NCBI taxonomy): domain Eukaryota; kingdom Metazoa; phylum Chordata; class Actinopteri; order Osteoglossiformes; family Mormyridae; genus Brienomyrus; species Brienomyrus brachyistius. The sequence goes on along the minus strand of NW_026042362.1, from coordinate 309,430 downwards.
ACCAGTTTGCCTCCTGTGTGAAGAGCAGAACAGAGGATACTGTAGTATGTCTCCTCCACTCCCTTCTCCAACACCTTGAATCTCCAGGCACCTTCGCTACTGTCCTCTTCATTAACTCCAGTTCAGCTTTTATTATCATTCAACGCCACCAGATGATCAAGAAGCTTCTTCAATTGAACATATCCCCATCTCTCATCCGTTGGGTCCATAATTTCCTCAGCAATAGACTACAGATTGTAAGGATAGGCACAGCCAAATCAGCAACTGTGATCAACAACACTGGACCCCCTCAAGGGTGTCCTCAGCCCCTCCTCTTTACACTCTATACCAATGACTGCATTATCTTTCTAACTTTTTCAGTGTGAGATGAAGCTATTACAGAAAAATTTACATTTTTTCTAACCCTTTTCACAAATATTTACAAGGGGTGCCAATAACTGTGGAGGGCGCTGTAGCTTCTCTAGCTATATTTTTATCAGTGAGCTCCCTTGCCTGCAAGTTTTCTTTTACATATTCTGCAGCACCACCTCCCTTCCTGCTTATCTGCTCCCTACTATGTAAATGATTCTCACTGACTGAACAACATTGAAATAATTGCTGTAGTCATGTTACAGTTTACTATGAAATGTTTCTGTGCAACAGGTCAGCAAAAGAAATGGGTGTGCAGAGGCCTAACAGTGAGGATACGTAAAGACCACCATCCTCAGCCTCAGCAAGTGGTCCATCAATGTCAAGCGGATGACAGTGAACAGCAAACCCCACTTCTGCCAACCATAGTTACCCCATCAGCTTGGAGGGAATCAGTGGCTGAGGGGATGAGGAAATCCACGGGGCGGAAGGACCCATTCTCTGTGCCTGAGTACGAGATCCACCACTGGTCCGGAGTGAGATACTGGTCACGAGAGGCAAAGAAGACATCTGTAAATGAAAAATCCATTCTGGACCTTTGTAATGCCCTGCAGTCGTTTACTCTCTCTTGAGGGGGAGCATTATAGATTTCTAAGGCTAACAAGATGTCCAACACCCAGAACTGTATTTAAACCTTTAAAATTATAAAATAAATTCAGTCTGATATTGTGTCTGCCAAATAGTGTCATCAATTTGCATCATAAATATAACACTTAGCTGATGGTGGACCTAAATTTTCCAAATAAACCAGGAATCATACGAATCATGCCAGTGCACTTCGTACTGAATTGCACTAGTATAGTGATGTATGCAGGGTTTCATCTATTCCCTTACATAGTCATGTGTGACGTATTGCTGTAATGCAAATGTTTTTTTCTTTTAAACTTCCCATTCATTTGTGTTCCTGCCACTCTATAGCTAAGTACAAACATTAAATGCCAAAGGCATAGCGGAAACTCGATTGCCGCATTTGACTGAGATCCAGTGATGGATGTCATCTTCTCCTGGACTGTGAGTGTTAATGTCTCAGCCCCAAGATGCATTTTACCATAGATTACACAGGTCCATTCATGTCACTTTTGCAGGCTTGCTTATAATTTGCTGAGCTTCCATTGTGAGTCAAGTGTCCCGGTCATAAGCTCAGGTCTGCCGGTTGCCCTACTGGCCAAACGCCCACGGCCCTGATTTTCTGAGCTGGATATCGTGGTTTTAAGTCCCATCTGGGGTGATTCTTTTTTTACTTTTCCCTGCTGCCTTCTGCTTTGTGATATAATAAATATTGCAATAAGTTTCATCTTCATATTCAATTAATCAAACTGTATGAAAACTATATTTGCAGCAATTACAGCTTTGCAGTCCTTTGCCATTAGAGCTGTCCGTTTATGACAATATTAGGGGAAATTTCAATCCTGCTATTCCCAGAGGTGGGACTGGCTTGGTATTTTCTCTGACCTCACGGTGAAGCTGGTCTCACATGAGCTTGATAGGCTGGAGATGTGATGATTCTGTAGGCCAGTCAAGCAGGACAGTTCTCTGGATTCCTCATCTTTCACCAGTGTGCTTTGAATCAGCCTTGCTGCTTGATAGAAGTGCTGACCACAGGGGGTGGCATGAGTTGTAAAACAGAGCGGTAACCTTGCTGGTTCATTGCACCTTGTACTCTGTGTAAATCACCCACCTTACCAGCACCAAAGCAGTCCCATACCATTTTACTCCCTCTGCCATGTTAGACAGAAGCATGGCAGCTATTCTTTGAAGTTGTGCTTCTAAGGCCAGCATACAAGTTGTATTTTCCCTGTAGAAAAAAACACTGGTAGAGATGGTACGAGGCACTGAAGGTTTGAACCTTTTTAACCATTATATTGAAAACTGGTTCACTACTCGAAGACACAGTGCACATGGGTGACATTTCGTGGTGAAAGTACCACTCCTGATTATATATATATATATATATATATATATATATATATATATATATATATATATATATATATATATATATATATATACATGTATGAATGCATTTGACTGTTCGTGTGTGTGTGTGTGTGTGTGCAAACTGACAGACAGCGTGCAAAGGCTCTTAATTTGGATATGTTTGTGAAACGTTCTGCTGCACAGCACAACAAAGAAAAACAACTGGTCAGTGATAATGAAAAGTACAATCAGCATTGTTTTAACCATGAGAGTCCAAATGCTTAGATAAATTGTCACTTTTTCAGTGTAAGTATGCTCCTGAGCTCCACGATTCTGAATGATAGTCGGTTTCTCACTGAACCTCCATGCCACTCTGTTAAAATCTCTTGCCACCCCATGTAAAATTTTCTAGATCCACCACTGTGCCAGAGCTAAGACTTAAGAATCTTGAGTATTATTTCAACATAAACTTTGCTTGGGTGCTTCATACTTTAAATTAAATATAAATTATGGCAACGTGCAAAACTATTAAGGAAAATGCAACGTATTTGTTTTTCATTTACGTAATTATATATGTTGATTATGATTCTTTTTAGTTCCACAGTACATGCAGATACTAAAATCCAAGCATGCACTCTTAGGTTAATTGCTATCAGTTTATATAAAGATTTATAGAAATTTCAGTCAGAGACTAGCTTCTGATATAGAAAGAATGTTTACATTTTTTAGCCGTGGAATAGTTTTTCAGTGCTGCATGTAGTTTCTCTTTATTGTTTGAATAGGACACACTTACACATCAACAGGTGTAGTGGCAGTTGTGATGTTCTCGCATATGAGAAAATACACGGACAACTTTTATTAAAGAAAACGAAAGGCTTTACTCTCCATACTCCAGTCAATTGCATGCATAGGCCTACTGCCGCATCTCACTTTGCCAACTTCCACTTCCGTGCGGCTCAGGAGGATCTGGCTGCACAACACTGGAAAGGGGTCCACAGCTCAAGGGGACCACCAGAGGACAGATGGAGTGGAACCGGGAACCAAGGGATTTGCCAGTGACTGGCACTCACTGTTGTTTTCGACTACAATAAAAACAGCTGTACTGGCTGAATAATGAGCATACAAAAGGAAAAAAAGACATGGATAGGAATAAAAAGGTAATTAAAAATAGAAAAACAACAACTGAAGGGTCATTCACACTGAACACGCATCTCTGCTCTCAGGACGATGATCCTGCCAACTGCGCCAGACTGCGACAGACCGAACTACAAAACTGTAGACTCAGTGGACAGCTGACTACGCCACCCTAGGAATTTCATCCAGCTTTCCATTAAGACTACAGTTTTGCAGTCTGTTCTACCAAACAATGTATTAAAAAGTGCAGTGTTATACATGACACTGTAATTAGTTCAATTCAAGAGATGTACAATCAAGTTATAATAGTGTGATTATCATAATCACACAAATATATGAATTCCTCCAATACTGAATTAAACAACACTTTATGCTGTCCCTTATGTGAATTAGTAAAATTTTTCACACCTTTTTCACCATAGTCAGCCATTCTCTCCATAGTCATATGCAATTCCAATTCCCCCTTTTATTTATTTTATGGCAGACAGACAGCAGTGTATTATTATATTATAATTATATTATATTTATTATAATTATATAATTATATTATATTATAATTATTATATATATCATTATATTAGGGTGCCCCTCGCAGAAGATAAATTTAATCTTATTTAATAAAATTTGTTATATAGCTTCAGATCACAGCTGAAGTCATTTACTGTAAGGTTACCTTTATTATAGAAGATATAACAGCTCCCAAAGTTCTTCATTTGGTACAGAAAACATGCGCCTGACAGACGTTGAAGTTTATTCAGTCTTTATTCTTCTAGACACCGTGAAAAACTATAAAATAAACATATTATTAAATTCCTGCATTACATTTAATCTTACAAGACATTCTAAAAGATCCATGATATTACCGCTAAACAGCGGCTCATACATCCCCGCAATTCCACTTTTCAATACAAGACAACAAGTAAATACAATAAATATAAATTACCGTGTGCGCCTTCTGACCAAATGCTTAGGAGTTATTACAGATCCTGCCGTGACAAGCCGACAAACCACAAGTTGACTCCATGAATCTCCCAGCATGCATTTACTCCTACCCTATTCCGTCACCATGGTCCACTGGATAAACACAGACATTACAGACGGTTTTAGAGTCTAATGCTGAACGTTTTTTGCTGTCATTTTTCTGCCTGCATATGCTGTGACTGGTGCAGTGAAATTTGAGAATGTGTTTGTGGTCAGTATCATAGCCTCAGACAACAAACCAACGCTGTAGCGTGTCACTGTGTTTACATGTGAGAGGGGTTCCAGTTACATAATGGACTCGTTCTAATTGTTTTGACGGAGCTCGACAAACCTAAAAAATAAATGCTGGTGTTAGCAAAAACTATGTCATATAGCTATATTCCAGATTTATTACAGCCAAACACATCTCGGAGCTCCTAGGAACCTCCTTCTCCTTACATTTCCCTCCTTCTCAATCTTCCCTCAAATACTGTTACATTTGTCTTTATTCCACACTCACACCCTATCTTGATCATGCTCTGACTGCATGGCATCCATATACAGGGCAAACTATTTTACAGTCTTATCTAGTATAATAGGACATAAACATTGAATTTGATCGTTATCTTTTATTTACACATTAGAACACAACGCATGAATATGAAGGGATCGTTTGCTTTTGCAACCAACTCCTCCGCAAACCCCCCTGCGGAATACTGGCCGCGGACCAGGGTGGGAATCCCCAAGCTGGAAGACTGTACTGCGTCATGTTAACATTAGCTAGCTAGTTATGGATACAGAGTGCACCGGACTAAAACTATAAAGTACGCATGGTATGATATAGTAAAACACTTACTAACTGGTAATGCATGTTAGCATTACGTTAAATTACCACTTTACTTGTTACTTACCAGAATAGTCTCCTATACGTTCGCCGAATGACAGCAGTTAGAAGGCGGCGCGTTTTTCAGAAACACACCGGAGTTAAACTTACGCCGCGTTATTTACCGGCACTTCTAACACCAACATTTGCAGCCATTAACTCATAGGTGGTAGTAACACTGAAATTACTTTCTCTGCGTCAAAATAAGGTAACACTGTGATTTTGATACTTTATCATTTCCTTTAACTTAACCGTACCTTCCTCCCATTCCTCCGTCTCTGCTTATTGACATTTAGGAGTGTCAGATATAAATTAACGGTGCAAAATTATCAAACACTTAAGAGACAGACACAACACTGAAGAGATGACAAAGACACAGTTTGAAAAGTAAATATATGTTTTATTGTAAATCTCTTATCTTAACTTTAATCTTATCATATGTTAACCTATCTTATATTTTAACTTAGCCTATCTTATTATATTTTAACTAATCTTATTATGTTTTAATTTATCTTATCTTAATCTATTTCATCTAAGCCTCTTATCCGATCCTATCTTATCCTATCCTATATCTATAATAATCCTTAAACAACATCTCTACTATCCCTCCGTCCCCGGCCATAACCCTCAAGTCCATCACCAATGTCTCTGTCAGTCTTCCGTCCCCGGCCATAACCCACAAGTCCGTCACCAGTAATGTCTCCGTCAGTCCTCCGTTTCCGGCCATAACCCATGAGTCCGTGCATTCGTTGCAGGAGTTGCTGCTCGGCGGATTGCTGACGCTGCCCCTGGCCTCTCTCTGCTCGCAGGGCGCAGGAGCCGTTGCTGTCCGGACGACGGAGGAACTTCAGCTGGGGCCTCTTCCTCGTCGCTCCTTCTTCCTCCAGCGTGGGTAGCCTGTCCCTCCCGCTCCACGGACGAACCCTCTGGCCCTGGTGATTTTCTTCTCTTCCAGTCTGGACAGCCGGTTGTTAAAACAAGGAAAGATTATTGATATAACACATTTTATGCTCTAATTAAAGTGCTCTAATAAAGTCTCTTAAGCCAGGGCTTTACCTTCGGCATGTCAGGCACCCTTCGTGTCAATCGAGGCTTTTCCGTCTCTTCCTTCTTTATCACACCTTCCTTCGTTGATATTTTCACTTTAATTATGATTTTAATTTTAATCTTAACTATTTTGCTGTCGTTGTTCTCCATTGTGAAGACTCTCTTCAAAATACAAGCTTTCCCTCAGATGATCGGAAGAAGTGTGAGAAGATAAGTACATGTGATTCAAAAGTAACCAAGCTGTTGTCACGGACGCCCATTCGTACCATAACAGACAATGCGGTGCTATGCAGCTCTTCGGTGACTTTCGGCCGCGTTCGGCTCCGACTGACCGGTCGTGGGTCCGATTCGGCTGTAAGCAGGTTGCCAACTCTGACGCATCTGGCGCGAGACTCGGGCTTTAAGATTCAAACGCACACAGCAATAAATCTTATGGAGAATCTCTATTAATCCATTTAAAACCTAAAACTGGCTACATCAAAAGTGTTTGGGCAGTTTGCAAATCCTAAAGATGATTTACAAGGTAATAAAACCGTTATATAAATGTGAATACGTGTGTAGACTTGTCTCGCCCTTTATTTTATATGCAAAAATGATCATATGCAGGGGGCACATAACTGGTGTGAAAGTACTTTTTCGCTGTTTAAACCGATACGCGCGGTAATGTCTTGTAGCAGCGCAAATACGTGTTTATTTAATGTACATTCGCGCTGTTATGACAAGAAATCATTGTGTGTTTTAGCCTTCATGCCTGCAGAAGTAAAAATTAGCTACATAAATGTTAAGATGCACGGTAATTTTTTGTCATAACAGCGTGAATGCACATAAAATAAATACGCATTTGCGCTGCTACAACAAGGAATTGCCACGAGTGTACGGGAATGCGTACTTGCGCACCACGCAGTTATGTGATCCTTATCATATGTATAGTATATTGTACAATAAATGTTATAACAGTTAAGTTGTATTGTTAGGTCTTTTTTAATCATAATTTTCTTCCTTCATTCCTGCTGACAGTTGGGGCAGAGACTGTCATACGCTCTGGGTATCACTCACAGCCAGATGCCGCGCTACAGTGAAAGATTTACAAATGTGACAAAAGGTCTTCTGTTTGTCCATTAATTCCTACATAGAGTTTTAATCCCGTTTACATGAAAAGATGTACTTATTGTGTCCCTGACTATTCCAAATTTCTTTTTGCAGCAAACTGACAAACCGAATAAGCCCAGGACACTGGAAAATACTTGAAAAACATGGTAAAGTGGATTTCAGCATTTTCTGTCGTTACATTTGTATTAGAATTTTAACAAATGTCTTCGTTAGTACTATATTGTATTTTGCAGGATGTTCCTCAACAGATTGGTTCTGTGGACTGTGGTGCGTTCATGTTGATTGTTGTCACGGATCGGGGAAGCAGGAACAGGAAGACGGAGAATCGGGAAACAAAGGATTTATTGGGGAAACCAGCTAGGAACACGGGGCAATAGAAGTAGCGACTTAAATGACAGGACTGGGGAAACATATTTTGACGCGGAGTTAAATACGCGGAGCAGTGGAAAAGCGCCCAAGACAACTGTAAGATATAATATCTTGAATTGTTAGACGTAACACTTGTGATACAGAGAATGTATTGAAGTTTTCCCCCCTCCCCTCCCTTTTATCAGTATGCACTCTGCATGGCCTTGGTGTGTCTTGAGTATTACAAAATGCACCATGAACTGTCTATATTATATATCTATATTATATTTTTATTTATGTCATAATATGTGAATTTGATCTGTTGTTTTGCAGTGAGTTGGAGGGATTTGACAAAAACATCCTTGTAGAAATGTGTGAGGAAGTAAGTTCTTTTCTTTTTGACAAGTAGTGTATCTGTCAGGTTTGCGATGCAACAGAGAAATTAAATATTTTATTTCACTCCTCAGGGTCAAGACTCTGGTCTCCAGCTCACCGCTCTCTGTTACATTTCCATGGCCATGTTGTCCGATAGTATTATTGGATTTTTCTATACTATAGTTTTTTTATGTTTAATTATTGCAAGCTATATAAATTGTTATAATAGTTTATTTTTCCTTTTGATGTGTGTGTGCTTAAAAGTATTAAATATGAGTAATAGCAAATACAGTTTCCTCAGTAATGTATTTCATGAAATGATATTTTCCCAACAAAACCCATGTTTGCATTCAAGTCTCTTATGGTTTGTACATAATATTTGCAACAATTGTAAATATTTTGCAGAATATGTACTACAAGCCTCTGCAGTTGCAGCCGCACCCATATCCAAATTCATATATGTTATATTTGTATATGTGTGTTTCAACATTCCTAAAAACCCTTAGGTTACATAATATATCCAAATATAGGGAATTTCAGTATGAGTCCTGATGTATTATCCATAATGCTGTACTTGCCCTACACACGGTGAGTTTGTAATAGAATCTTAGCCAGTCATTACTGAGTAGTTGTCACGTGTTGAACTCGGCAATTAAAACCCCTTTTTGTAAAATGTCTCTCCTTTGTTACCTACAGTGAGGCTTTGGTTAACTGAAATACACATGAATTATATTTAAAAGCAAGACATTTTTATCCAAATCCACATTAATATGATGGGGAAAAACGTTATGGTCATATAGTAGTAATGACCTTGTAATGATGCTGCAAGGCTGTATCTCAGCTTCCCACATACAGGTGCATGACTTGCACCTGATACATTATAAGAGGCATGAATAAATAAAGCACATGAACACAGTAATCTCACCTGATCAGCAGCAAACCTTCCTTAATGATACAACGGTATTTAGTATTCAAACATTAATCGGCAGGGGGTGTAGTGTTCCTGTATATGCAACATAGCAAACAAGGACTGTAAAGGTTATTTTAAATTATGCCCAGTATCCATTAAAACATGGCAGATGGGCGCCCCACCCTGGGTTGTTCCCCGCCTTGTGCCCATAGTGTCTGGGATTGGCTCTGGACCCCCCTGCCACCCTTAACAGAACCAGTGGGTGCAGAAGATGGATGGACTTTAAACATCATGTTACCTTAGCAACAGCGGTATGTCAGATTGTCTACAGAGCCTAT